>NC_071100.1:41696875-41997500 GCF_024256425.1 Clarias gariepinus
GTGTTCCAAGTAGTGAGTATTCCAAGTGGAGAGTATTCCAAGTACAAATAGAACTTGTGTTACAATAACTAATACTAGAGAGACACAGGGAAAAGCATCCTTACCTCCATCCATCCAAGAGCTGTGCAAAGTGTTCAGTTGTGTGATTTGCTATTACTTGTATTGATGTCAGCTATGCTTTAACATTTTTCTAGAAATGTATAGAACTGCTTTTGTGTGGGTGTTTTTTATATTAAAGTATAACAAAAATATTGTGCTTTCATGTAATACTTGTTGTTGTTGTTGTTGAAGTGGTCTTGTATGAGATAAAAATACCAGCAGTGGCCCTAAGCCAATCTCTGTTTTAGAGCCTTGCTGTAAAACATGGATAATTGAAAAAATAAAGTAGAGAAAAAGTGGGACGATTTATTTATGGAAAAATGAATGACACTTTTTACAAAGCTGTAACAACACATTTTAACCCTATTAACATCTCTTTACAGTATTGAGTTTGACCGTGACTGTGATTATTTCGCCATTGCTGGTGTTACCAAGAAAATTAAAGTTTTTGAATATGGAACAGTGATCCAGGATGCTGTGGACATTCATTATCCTGTCAATGAAATGACGTGCAACTCTAAAATAAGGTGCAACAATTCTCTCAGTAAAAAAAATACTTAAGGTACAGTTTATAATTGTTGAAAATTTTTATTATATTTCTTTTCTCACTCTTCAGCTGCATTAGCTGGAGTAGCTACCACAAGAACCTGTTGGCAAGCAGCGACTATGAGGGAACTGTGATTCTTTGGGATGGATTTACAGGGCAGAGGTCAAAAGTTTATCAGGTACATTGCCAACCTAAATAAAGTATTCTATATGCTCGGTTAACTTAGCCACATTTATATTTTTTTAAAGCCGTTTTGATGCTTTGATCATGATTGAAGTGTGTTTTAAATCTATTTTTGGCAGACATGTTAGTAGTACATTGATTAAACATCGTGTGTGTGTGTGTATATATATATATATATATATATATATATATATATATATATATATATATATATGGTCACTATAAAGCAGGACATAATGACATACTGCTTTACCAATGAACCATAATTTTCTTACTTGGAGTACTTTTTGATATCTCAGTAACCTGTTCCTGTGATGTAGTTCATCCATTTATAAAATCACAGTTAATTAAAATATTTTGGTATTTTTCTAGGAGCATGAGAAAAGATGTTGGAGTGTTGATTTCAATCTTATGGATCCCAAACTTTTGGCTTCAGGCTCAGATGATGCAAAAGGTGTGTAAAGAGAGAATTAAAATAATATATATAGTTCAATATAAGATTAAAACATGTACTGCTTTCCTGCTGTTAAATCAGTGTACCCTTTTTTATTTTTCCATCAGTCAAGTTGTGGTCTACTAACCTGGATAACTCAGTTGCCAGCATTGAAGCTAAGGCCAATGTGTGCTGTGTCAAATTCAGCCCAACATCTAGGTATCACCTTGCATTTGGCTGTGCAGGTATAGTACTCATTTGGATATTCAGTAGTACCTAGAGATAGTGCAGTGCTTACTGTTCTTTTTCAGTAACAGTATTGTTGCTTGTTGATTAATTGTACTGCTCAAGCACTATGCTACCCTATAGAAAATATAAAATGACATTTAAACCATGTACCTTCTGTAGTAACAGTGGAAACTACTTTAATCATCATTGTATAACTTTGACACAGAAAGCCAAAACATATTAGTTTAATGGTCATATTGGCGGATCACATCAATTTATGCCATTATGGAGAGAATACTCATAGTATATCATAGTGCCTAGTATAGTGTTAATACATGCTGAGTTGTCAGTTGTTTTTACCTTAGATGTTTTGTATCTTTGGTCTTATGAGGGATTCTGCAAAATAACGAATGCATGATGCAGAAATGTTGTATTGTGCAGAGGAGATTGCCTTACATTACTGTGAACTGGACATCAGTACTTTTTTTTACTGTGATCATAAATATAGTAATACCACAATGCAATTTTTTTAACAAATTAATTTTCTGCACACCTAGACCACTGTGTCCACTACTATGATTTGCGGAACACTAAGCAGCCTATCATGGTCTTCAAAGGTCACCGGAAGGCTGTGTCCTATGCCAAGTTCGTCAATGGAGAAGAGATTGTGTCTGCGTATGTATATAGCCAAACCTCACTTAAGCTGAATAATTATTTTTAAAATACTTTAAACAAGCTGTGGGACTTCAGACTTCTTAGGGAGCTGGAACAAGCTGTCCTGACATGAGCATATGAATGACTGCAGTTGCTGTGTTTTCCCATAGCTCCACAGATAGCCAGCTAAAGCTGTGGAATGTGAACAAGCCTCACTGCCTGCGCTCTTTCAAAGGCCACATTAATGAGAAAAACTTTGTAGGTCTGGCCTCCAATGGAGACTATGTAGCATGTGGTAAGTAATATACCCCTTTATACACTTCCTTTAAAAGACTCAACTTTCCCTTAAGTCCCCAACTCCTCTGTAAATTCCTGTACAGAATCCAGGAACAAGCATAAAATCTGAGTTTATTTGCCACATCATATCAAACGGTCAATTTTTATGTCCTAATTAATGTCGTCTCTCTGCTGCTTCCAGGAAGTGAGAACAACTCCCTATACCTGTACTACAAGGGGCTCTCCAAAACATTGCTGACCTTCAAGTTTGACACTGTGAAGAGCGTTCTGGACAAGGACAAGAAGGAAGACGACACTAATGAGTTTGTCAGTGCCGTATGCTGGCGGGCATTACCAGATGGGGTAATGGTTCAGAGTTCTGGTTTATACTTCCACACGTTTTCATTTAATGAATAAATGGAGTATTTCAAAAGAAAATGTTTAACAGCAGATTATAGCAAGTTTCATGTGTTAATTATGTTTGCCATTATGTGGTGATTATTCATTTATAATTATTATATAATTATGTTTAACAATTTTTGGAAACCTATGGTTTTTAAGTTTTGTACAGGTGTATTTATTATGGAGGTGTATTGGTGCCAATTTTTAAGAGCAAGGGAGATGTGCAAAGCTGTGGCAATTATAGAGGTACAAAGCTAATGAGCCAGACAATGAAGCTGTGGAAAAGAGTAGTGGAAGCTAGGTTAAGGGCAGAGGTGAGCATTTGTAAGCAGCAATATGGTTTTATGCCTAGAAAGAGTACATCAGATGCAGTATTTGCTTTGAGGATGCTGGCGGAGTAGTACAGATAAGGTAACAGGGAGTTGCATTGTGTCTTTTTAGATTTAGAGAAAGCGTATGACAGGGTGCCAAGAGAGGAGCTGTGGTATTGTATGAAGAAAGTGGCAGAGAAGTATGTTAGAGTGGTGCAGGACATGTATGAGAGCTGTAAGACAGTGGTAAGATGTGCTGTAGGTGTGACAGAAGAGTTCAAGGTGGAGGTGGGTCTGCATCAAGGATCGGCTCTGAGCCCCTTCTTGTTTGCTCTGGTGATGGACAGGATGACAGATGAGGTTAGACAGAAGCCTCCATGGACTATGATGTTTGCAGTTGACATGGTGCGAGAGCAGGGAACAGGTGGAAGAAAAATTTGGAGAGGTGGAGGTATGCTCTGGAAAGCAGAGGAATGAAGGTTAGCCGCAGCAAGACGGAATACATGTGTGTAAATGAGAGGGACCCAGGAGGATCGGTGAGGCTACAGGGAGCAGAGGTAAAGAAGGTGCAGGATTTTAAGTACTTAGGGTCAACTGTCCAGAGCAACGGAGAGTGTTCAAAGGAGGTGAAGAGGCGGGTACAGGCAGGTTGGAATGGGTGGAGTAAAGTGTCAGGTGTGTTGTGCCATAAAAGAGTATCAGCGAGAATGAAAGGAAAGGTGTACAGGACAGTGGTGAGACCAGCGATGCTCTACGGCTTAGAGACAGTGGCACTGAGGAAAAGACAGCAGGAAGAGTTGGAGGTAGCAGAGCTGAAGATGTTGAGGTTCTCTTTGGGAGTGACAAGGATGAGAATCAAAGAATCAAAAAGGAGCTAAACAACTGTTATAGTTGAGAAAGGAGGGGCTGTTGACAGAATGAGAGCTTTTCTATTCATTCTTTGGATCACAGAATATTGGTGAAAATATAAATCAACTGAACAAAGTCTTTGCTATTTTGGAACAAAAGAAAGTGCACGTCCTTAGTGGTGACCGTGAGCAACAAAGTGAATAGTTCTGTTACCAAAAAATGTGTAGGCGTTAACGTCGCCAGTTATGGTGAAGGGATGTTAAATTTAATAAATAACCATGTACAAGCCGGCACGCTTTTTGTTAATGTTACCTGCTAAAATTCCAGTCACAGTGCTGTCATGGTTAATATCAGGGAATGGGAATCTGGTGGTAGGGGTTTTGAAGAAGGTTTTACAACATTCGGCAAACTTGAATGATGAGAGGAAGATAGCTGTGCTTTGTTCGGTTGGAACAACTTTCTGCTCTTGAATTTACTCCATTTTTCTTTAAAATGTTTCTTTAATTTGATTGTGATGTCATTTGAAACAGTGTTGTCCTTTTGGATGGCGTTCTGGTAAAATCATAAAGGATGATTAAATGGAGCTAAGTTTTCGATTTTGTTGACATTTTTACTGCGGGTGTCGCACATCAAGCCTCTCGTAGTAATACGACACACACGAGCTTTAATAAGCATGCTGTGCCTACTTGCCTCAATGATGCTAATTATATTTACTACTTGGATGTTAAATTTTGGTAATGAGTGAGGAGGCATTTTTTTTGTTTTGTTGTTGGTAACTCATCTTCTGTGATGACTAACCTGTTTTTAATTTGCAGGAGTCGAATGTCCTGATTGCAGCCAACAGTCAAGGGACAATCAAGGTATGAGATTTTAAGTCTATTTTTAAAGTAGCATTTTAAAGTAAAGATTTTCAAACTATCATACTTTATTAAAACATTTATTTAACATTTATTTTAACATGATGGTGCTCTTTCTGGCAACATGGTGGCTAAGAGGTTAGGACTGTTGCTTTGCACCTCCAGGGTTCGATTACTGTCTCGGGTCTGTGGGCATGGAGTTTTCATGTTCTCCCTGTGCTTGGTGGGTTTCCTCTGGGTAGTTTGGTTTCATCCCACAGTCCAAAGACATGCAGGGTATGCTAATTGGTGTTCTCAAATTGCCTGTAGTGTGTGAATGAGTCAGAACGTTGACCAGAGGCATTGCCATGAATATGGCCGTAGAAGCTGGCCTGGCGTTACAAAAAAACAAAGTGACCACTACAATTGAGAAATAGGAATTAATACACTTTTAATCACCATTGTCCTACACGGTCCCTAGTTGGACTTAGGAGGTTCCTAGAAGGAAGGATGGTGCTCTTTCCGTAAGGAAGTGGCCATGACGGGAAAATAAAATTTACACTAAATTTAAAATTTTCACTAAAGATACAATGTACACTGAGAATAAAACCTACAAAAGTTAAATATAAAATATAGCGTGGCAGAATATAAAAGCATGCTTGGCAGCAGTCGTTTGATTGGCTTGTAATAAAGTTTAATGTTTAGTTATATGTGATAATAAAGATAATGTGCTATGCGACTCCAGGCTTCTGTTGAAATTGTCAATGTTAGTAAAAATCTAAAGTAAAAAATATGTAAGGGCATTTTTTATATATATATATATATATAGGAATGCAGAGTGTGTGGTCATGTGCAAATAGTCCAAGTAATTAGTCTTAAGTGTTGTCTTAACTGTGGGAAGAAGTTGCTCTTCATCCTCCCTTCAGTGTTGACCTTCAGGGAGCGAAAGCGCTTCTTGACTGGAACAAGGGGAAAAGTCCATTGTTTGGATGACTAAGCTCCTTCACTGTCTTACTGGCCATGGTCCAAAGGCACTTGCTGTAAATGTATTGCAGGTCAGAGAGCTCAGTACGGATGGTTCACTCAGCTGATCACACCACCTTATGTAGAACCCATCTGTCCTGCTTGGTGCTGTTTTAATCTTTTTTTTTTTCCCAGTAGTGTTCTATCTATCTATCTATACACATATATATTTAATATATCTTTATATATATATATATATATATATATATATATGAGGCATCATTGTGGAAAAAATGATTGAACAAAATTATTCATACCTTTCTCAATAATCAATAGGAAAGCCGTTAAAAGCTATTACAGCAATCAGACGCTTCCTATAATTGCCAACCAGCTTTTTGCATGTCTCCACTGGTGTTTTTGCCCATTCATCTTTAGCGATGAGCTCCAACACTTTCAGGCTAGAGGGGCTCTTTGCCATCACCCTGATTTTTAGCCCCCTCCACAAATTCTCAAGTCTCAAGTCAGGTCTCTGGCTGGGCCACTTACAAAATGTTAATGTTTGTCTGCTAACCATTTCTTCACCATTTTTGCTGTGTGTTTTGAGTTGTTGTTGTCCTGAAATGTCCACTGGTGTTCAAGGCCAAGTTTCTCTGCAGACTGCTTGATGATGTTGAGAATTTTGATGTATTGCACCTTTTTCATGGTGCCGTTTTCTGTGATTGGGTTACCCGGTCCACTGGCCGAAAAACACCCCCAAAATATTAGGTTTCTCCCACCATGTTTGACAGTGGAGATGGTGTTCTTAACAATTGATTCTTTTTTTTTTTTTTCATCTGAATAGATGAAAAAAAAAAACAGTAGTCTAGAAGTCTTTTTTTTTTTTTTTGGTCCAGATAAGCATTTGCAAAGGCCAAGCGGGCTTTTGTGTGTCTTATCTGCAGAAGTGGTGTTCTCCTTGGTCTGCGTCTGTGGAACCCAGCGATGTGCAGTGTCTGTTGGACTGTCTGCCTTGAGATGTTGGCACCAGCAGATTCAGGAAGGCCTTGGTGGTGTTCCTTGGATTCTTTTTTACCGTTCTCACTATCCTCCTGGCCAGAACAAGTGTCACTTTTGCCTTCCGACCGCGTCCTCCGAGATATTTCACAGTGCGGAACCTCTTGTATTTTTTTAATAATACTTTGCACTGTAGCCACTGGAATTTTAAAACATTTACATATGGTCTTATAGCTCTTTACTGACTTGTGAGCAGCCCCAATGCGCAGCTTCAGGTTCTCAGTGAGCTACTTTGTCTTAGTGTCATGACTGTCCACTGTCAATAGAAGAGGGCTTCTCTTTAATCTGTTGGGTTGATTAAAACTGCTGTTCCCAATGAATCAGGGTAATTAGGATGCTTTTAGAACAGAGAGAGCTTGGCCAATTGGCTCTCTCTGTGCCTCCGGTTGTGAGAGGAAAACAGCATCACCCAGGGTTCGAACCAGCGATCTCGGGATGATAGGGCAAACACTTTACCACTGCGCCACTCAGAGTCCCGGACATGTACGTTGTCTTATTATCTTTTGGGAGAAGCCTGTGTCATTTTTGGTCAAACAGAAACTTGTTGGTTGAATAAAAGTAACTTTAAGTCGGAATTTGCCAGGGGTATGAATAATTTTGGGCTTGATGTATTTGTGTATATATTTTCTTTTTTTGTTTTGTTTGTTTGTTTTTTCATCCTTGCGGAACAATTTGACATTTTATGTACAAAACATTGTATAATATACAAGTTTACAGACAGAGGAAGAGCAACAGGCTGTTAGCTTTATAAAGTTAGGGTTGGACCAGAAACTAGTCCAGATGTGTTTTTAACATTTTGCTATTTTACTTTGACACACTTTAGTTTTATAATTTATTAATAAAACTATTTAAAAAGTGTTTGTGTGTGTAAACCCTAACATCTGATATCCACTAGCCCTAAAATGTTTTACCTGACTGAAAGCCTCTGAGGTAATGTTTCAGCTGCACATTCTTTATTAAGGCTGTAATCTGATTAGCTGTGTGTACACTCTTCAGTGTGCTGGCTTTCAGCAGGAAGGCATACTTGTTTCAGAAACCTGAAACAGTAAGCTTTTCTAAGCATGGCATAATCACTGTGCCGACAAAATTACACAGAATCTGCAATGTCAGTCAAATTACCTTACTGTGAAAAGTGGTTCCACATGAACAAGCTGGCAAATGCCGGCTTGTGAAACTAATTTCATTTGCAAAATAAGTAATTCAACAAAAGCTGAAAAGAGCTTAAGAAGTCTTTCGAAAATTTATTCACTTGCTTATTCATTTTCAATAATCACTTTTGCACTACTCAGGGTGATGGCTCCTTTAAAAGATCTGGAATTTGATTTAAGAATATCTGTTTGAATTCTGTTGTAAGGTTTTCTTCTTCAGGTGTTAATCGTCTTCTTTCTTCTTCCTAAAGGTACTCGAGCTAATTTGAAAGTCTACTAGAAACAATCATCAGATCCTCGTGTCAAACCAGGGAAGTTTATCATACGGAATGTGACTGAATACAAAAGGAAAAAACAACAACAACTTTCGTCTCTGACACTGATATTTTCAAAAAGAAGTGTGCTCCAGTATCAGGACCATTTGAGACCTCCAGGGAGTAGATGTGGACATTTCTGGTAAAAAAATGAAAAGGGTGACTCTTCTTTCAAAAGCCTCTGTGGAGTAAAATGCTCAAATGCTCAATTGAAGACATTAATAAACCAAGACTGAGGCTTAAGTAGAGGCAATGTGACAAATGTTAGAGCTATGTGAGTACAAAGCCAAAGCACAAGACCAGAACACAATGAATTCTCTTTTTTTTTTTTTTTTTTTGGTTGTTGTAGAAATAATCAATCGCTACATCATTCTTTTGTGCCTCTAGTATCCATGTATTCTTTTCATTTGATACAGTGTCTGACTAAAAGTTGCTCTGTTTGGCTGATGCCCCGGACTCTTCAAAGTAATACTGGGCCTTCGTTAGTTTGTTGCTTGTGTCAAGGGACCTTGGGATTTGGCTGCCTCATCCAAATAAGGCAGATTTCCTTTAAATACTTTCTTAGTCATGTGAAAAGGAAGATACTAAACTGTTTTTTAACTTTACTGTCATTAGTTGCCATGACTTACTTATTCTTTTCCCCCTTTGTGGGCATATTTTGTCAAACGTAGGGATGAATAAGATGTTATGATGACACTATGTATTCTCTACTGGGATTATTTAACAATCACCCAAAAACATTGCTGCTCTTTTTATCCTTAAATTTCTGTACAAGTATTATTTATTTTTTTAATTTATAGAACGCCGTGAACTTCACACCCAAATATAGAGTGTAGGGTTTTTTTGGAGCTTGGATTTCTGTTGCATCCCAGTAATTCCCTTCTGTGTACCCATTCTATGATTTTTAACCCATTCATTTGAATGAATAAATGATTCTCTTTGCATCTGTGTGTTGATTTTCATCCATCAGAATGTGTCATGTTTGGTTAGATCTTTAAGAAATCATGAGTCTTTTATTTTTTGGCATTATTTTGTAATTGTTTATGCAGTGACATTTTTGATTTGTAAATTTCTATGAAGTTTTACAAATTAACCCAGCGTTGCCCTGGTGATAATTAGCTTATATTACCCATCCTTTTAAGTTTTAAGGCTTAGTTTATAAGGTATGTTGTGAGAACTCCTGTACAGGCTTGCGAATGATTGATTGAGTCATCATAAAAATTTGTGGTAAAAATAAACACACACAGCCACCAGTCAAAAGTTTGTACCTGCCTTCTTCTTAAATGATCTTTTTCTTTATTTGTATTGTTTTCAAATTTTATTCTTAATAATCAAGGTATTAAAACTTTGACAGAACAAATGTGGAAGTATGTAATCAACAAAATGTGTTAAATAATATATATTTTTTATTTTTCAGAGTACCTACCTTTTGCTTTAATCTCCGCTTTGCACACTCTTGGCATTCTCAACAATCTTGAACCCATGTGTGTTCAATACTTGTTGGTTGCTTTTTCTTTATTCTCTGGTCCAACTCATCCCAAACCATCTAAATGGATTTTGATTGGGTGATTGTGGAGGCCAAATCATTTAATCACTCATCTTCTCGAACAAATAATCTTACATAACCTAGAGGTGTGTTTGGGGTCATTGTCTTGTTGGAAAACAAATAATGGTCCCACTAAGTGCAAATCGGATGGGTGACATGTCACAGCAAAATGCTGTGGTAGCCATGCTGGTTAAGTGTTTCCGCAATGTTGTCATCAACAGTGTCACCAGCAAACCCCACACCATCACACCTTCTCCTCCATGCTTCACAGTAGGGACCACACACTCAGGAATTGTATGTTCACCCAAAGACATGGTGGTTAGACCCAAAAATTTGGACTTATCAGACAGCTTTTCAACCAATGTCCTTTACTTGTGTTTCTTAGCCTAAGCAAATCTCTTTACCTTGTTCTTCCAAAGTGTTTTTTTATTTATTTTTGCTGCAATTTGAGCATGAAGGCCTAAATCACACGGACTCCTCAGAACACTTAATGTTTAAATATGTCTGCTGCTTGAACTGCGCTCTAATCTGAGGTGCTGTAAATTGCTGGTTTCTGAAGCTGGTCAATCTAATAAATATCGTTTGCAGCAGAGGTAGCTTTTGGTCTTCCTTTCCTTATTATGTAGGCAGTTTTGTCATAGCGTTTGATGGTTTTGCTGACTGTAAAGTAATTGTAGTAGCACTAATAGGGCGGTTAACCCTAACCCTAACCCTGAGACTCTGTTCTCACCCTTCCTCTGCATGAAACATCTGATGGTCTAAAGCGCTTTGTGACATTTCTTGCCTTCTTAGATTAACTTAACAGGCACACATTGTGAACTGAGAACAATTCCAGGTAATTACCTCGTGTATCTGATGAGAGAATGTCAAGAGTGTGCAAAGCTGTTAAAAGCTACTTGTAGCTATCTTGGGCAAACTAAATTATTTTCACTTTTTTATTTACTACATAATTCCATATGTGTTCTTTCATAGATTAAAAGAAGATGATGTGTCCAAACTTTTGTGTGTGATCAAAAGATTAGACAAGTTTGGATTTCTTTTTTAGAATAATACTGATTTTTTCATTTTATTATGAAAATACACATGCTGTATTAGGTAATTAAATTACAAAGGTCAGTTGTTATTTTAAGACAGGAAGGTCAGCTGTAAGAACATTTTTGTCAAGTGCATTTGCAAAACCCATCAAGCACCATGAAACTGGCTCTCATGAAGACCTTTACAAAACTTCTCTGCTGCAGAGGAGGAGTTAGTTTAGAGATACCAGCCCCTAAAATCACCAATTAAAAGCACCTCAGATTAGAGCTCTTATGAAGGCTTTATAGTGCATAAGTATCAGACACATCTCAGTTTCAACTGTTCAAAGATGATTATTGTGTATTTTGTATTCCTTCAGCATTGTTTTACAATTTAGAAAGCAATAAAAGACCATGGAGTTAAAGTTTGTCCAGTAGTATTTCAGTCTCTTCAGGCTCTGGGTGATTAGAACGTCGGCAGTTCAAGCCCCAGGTTCACCAAGTTGTTGCTGTTGTCCCCTTGAGCAAGGCTCTTAACCTGTCTCCTCCAGGGCGCACTGTATCTTAGCTGACCCTGTGATCCAACCCCAGCCTCCTGACAAAGCTGAGATATATGAAGAATAAGCAAGACGGAGGTAATGGTGGCAAGAAGAAGAAACTGTGAGAGGAACAAGATTAAAAAAAGCAAACCCATCCATATTTGGGCGATACAGTGGACAGTATGAACAATAATATATCATTAGAAAATTTTAATTGGAAAATTAAATGAAGTACAGTAATTTAATTATAACATTGTTAACTGCCAAGGAAAAATACAATTTCTAAAAATGTGTGGAAAAAATTATGAACATTCTTGTAAAATGTTAAATGTAAATGTAAAAAAAAATTCATGTACAGTGTTTTTGGTTTACTGAATAAAAAAGTACAAATTCAGTCTTTTTTTTCTAAAACATTTTCCCCTTGAAGAAGAAATTTTAAAAAAGCATGTGATATGCTTTTGCATGGTTATGAACCAATCAATGGCTTTTCATTTCAGTGGGATGTAAATGTGAGGTGACACAGAGGCCAAATTCCTGTAGTCATTCAGCAAAATGGGAAAGATCAAAGAATATACCACTTTGATCATTTGAAGTGTTTTGACCTTTGGAGGTCAGGCAATGGGTACAAAAAAATGCCTGTATCCACTGTTCACTTGCATTGGCACCTCTTTGGACTTTATATTCAGAGTTTCTATAAAAAAAAGTTATAAAAATGCACATTCAGCACTTACACAAGTGTTAGACTCAACTCCTTATTTTTCCACGAAATGACTAATAAATGTGCAACAAATTAATATTAAACTGTTTCTCACTCAATTATTATCGTGATGTATTATATCGGTTTTCTTGTTCATTGCTATTTTTAATGGGAATGGAACACTTTTATTACAACAGTATAGTCTATTGTTTCACCAGCAGATGTCAGTAAATAACCTGTCAGTAAGAGTAAGGATCTTGTTGGCTGGCCTTTTTCACACTGCTGTGATAATGAATGTAGAACTGAGATTAGATCTCTGCCTTGTGTGTGTGTGAGATGTGGTTTTGTATCATCCTCTCTTCGCTTTATGCATCACTGCTTGTGTTTTGATAGCGAAGCTGCTTGAGTTAAAAGTTGGCCTGGTATAAATATTTAAGAGGAAAGGGCTATTCAAGCATCCTCAACTCATGACTGTTTGGGGAACTTTCTATTTGGTCGAAAACTTTGATCTAAGTCAGTGGGATTGTCTAAATGAAGCTGTGTCAAATAAAATTAAATCATTTAAAAGAGCATTACCTCATCGGGTCGTTGTTTTCGGCTGCGTCTCAGAAGTGGCTTCTGGCAAAAACAAACTGCATGCGATGCAGAGATTGGCTGATCTATGAATTCATCCTACTCATCAATTCAGCCAACCCAAGCTTACTGCATTTGTCCATACTGAAAAAAGCCTATATTTCCCTGCTGTACAAAATTTTGGGTTGACGTTTAGTATTGAAACTATTAATTAATTATTTTTTTTTATTATTTGGGTGGTTATGTTGTGCATTTTATTTGTTGTGCATGATTAACAATCAAAGTCGTGCATTGATGGATACCAGTAAACCATTGTGCTGAAAATGCCACCAGTGTTAAAACTATATACTTTATATTCTTATAACGTCACAAATGTCACAAAGTGCTACCAGTATATCAGACAGTCCTACCCCCAATAAAACTTTATTACATTTTTGCAGTGACACACAGCTGTGTACAAGAGCGGACTGGCGGAAACCTTATCCCAAATGACATCTTAGGTGGGCTGCTGTGGTTCCTCCACCTTGCGGGAGGATGAGGATATTTCTGAGTTTGTCAAGGAATGTTAGCAAACTGGAACTGCTTTTAATACTTGTTTGAAAATCCTTTGCTGTCAATGACTGCCTGAAGTCTTGAACCCATGGACATGACCAGTTCCAGAGTTTCACCCCTTATGGTGCTGTGCTAGGCATTCACTCCAGCTGCCTTTAGCTGCTAACTGTTTATGGGTCTTTCTATTTTCAGTCGTAATCAAAAAGCATGCGCTATTGGGCTGAAAGCAAGTGACTGACTTGGAAAGGGGAGAATATCAAAGTTTTTTGTCTAGGGCTTTCACTGTATGTTTTGGATCAGTTTCTGAACCTTATCAGAAATTATCCTGCTACTTTTATCAGCAGTCAGATCATCAATAAACGCAAGTGGCCTGGATCCACTGGCAGCCATATACAGTACATTTATGCCATAATATGCCTCCACCATGTTTGACACATGATGTGGTATGCTTGTGTAACCCTTCTTTCTTGTTTATTCTGACTATTCTCCAGTCTCTATCTGGCTGTGGGTAAAAAGCGGGCTACAGTTGAGTTTGCAAAACTTAGTTTATTAAGCCAAACAGCACGACAGTATATAAACTTCTCTCATGTGCTTCTCACACCGTGTCACTTTCTCACCTGTCCCCCTGGGAACCCAGGACAGGTAACTTGTTAGTTCCTCTTATCATAAGTAACATAACCAATAAATTAAATATTACACATGCAGAGATATAGACAAAATAATAGCTAATAATGCACTGTAAATAATAATTAAATAATATTAATTTCTAAATTAAAACACATAAATAAATAAATACCATGATATGCAATACCTGTAATAAATAACAAATCAATGCAGTAAACTTAAAATAATTCAAAGTATATTGTTTGTAGGAACTAAGGTTACACTTGGATCATAAGCTGTTATTATTATTTATTTTTTCTGTTCGAGTGAACAGCTACCAAATACAAATGTAACACTCAGAACCACCTCTAGGACTTTGGGGTACTTTATTAGTGATGAAGTAATGAGAGAACAGACCACAGCTGCCGTCCTGTCCCGTACCCCGAAAAAAAAAAAAGAATTATAGTGTGTATGTGTAAAAAAAAAAAAAAAAAAGCCCAAAATTCCTGAATGGTTAAAGCAACATTTTTTCTCAAACCTCTTAAATTAAATCTGAAACTTATTGTGCTTGCAAAACACACGCTAAAGAAAGTGCTATCTACCCACCATAACAAACACCTCACACCTTACGCAGAAATTGGATGTGCAAGCTTGGGATAACGGAGCTAACATGTGGCAGCCAGATGTTTGTAAGATGTATATGCAATTATCCTTGTGACCCAAAAATTAATTAACTAGGTTTTAGAATTGATCCAAATAGGGTCAAGGTCACAGCAGTGTTTTTGTTCTTTTTATTTGAAGGATATGTTAGGCATAGTAACAAGAAGGATTAAAGTCAAGTCAAGCGGTTGCCACAGCAGGCCATCCGATCCGCACACCACTAGACTAAACTAGACTTGTTAGTGGCAAAGCCATGCCCATTGAAGCTTCTGGCATTGATTTCTATTCGTTCTTTGTCCGTGAGTCTAGTAAGGTCAAAAGCACATTTTACCAAGGCTGTGAATTTTTCAGTGTACATTTGCAGGGCATTCTCTTTTTGCACTGTTTATTATCTCAAGATAAAGGTCATTAAGGACTCAGGAAACTCAAAGCCATGAATGCTAAATAGTGGTCTAATTTAGGTGCAGTGTTCCATGAAGCCCCATGTAACAGTTCATAAATTACCAGAAATAAAAGTGTCCGAAAGGCTGGAAGGTAAGGCAGCTATATATCATTCTGTTACTAATACTGCATGTGTCGTGAGAACACTATGTGTATCTTTAAAGAGTGCAATAATGTTGAAACAACTTGCATTTCAACCTGTAACATACACGCTTTATGAAAGCTGGCTTTCCTTGTTGGAACATTTCTTAACCTATCCTGTATACAGGATCGCAGGGGGCCTGGAGCCAATCCCAGCAGACCTAGGGCACGAGATGGGATACAGCCTGGACAGGGTGCCAATCCCATGCATGGCACACACTAACATCCTCAATCACACACTTCAAGCAGTTTGGGAACTCCAATTAGCCTAATCTGCATGTCTGTGGACTGTGGGAGGAAACCAGAGTACACGGAGGAAAACCTGCCAAGCACAAGGAGGACATGCTTTTCAAACTCCATGCACATAGACAAGAGGCGGGACTCGAACCCTTGACCCCAGAGGTTTGAGGCCACAGTGCTAACCACTCGGCTACCTTGTCGCCCATTGCTTAACATACTTTAATAAAATAATTGTAACATGCTCTGTTTCATCTTGTTCTGCAGGGGGGGTGAAAAGGAACTAGACATTAAAAAGTTCACATTTCTAATACAAATTTATTATTAAAAAAAAACAATTGTACATGCACTTTATTACATAGGAAAACGAGAGTGAATCTTTAAATTTCAACGTAGGCACCGGTGGCATCAACCAGTCTCCCCAAACGACTGGGGATAAATTCACAGTCTTCTAAAAGAAGTAGTTTGGGATATCACAGAACCTCATGGGGTATCAGAGAACGTCCTAAATCCATGCTTCCAAGTAGCCTATGCGTAGCCCCACAAGAAAAAATCACATGTAGTGAGATCTGAACATCATCCCAGCCAATGTCCTGGAAAATGCTGGTCTAACCAGGCACACACAGTAAGAGCAAAATGGAGTGGTGCACCATGGGAAGGTGCTCCAGTGATACTACAAGTTCATTAAATATTGCCTAGTTAATTTTCACCCACCATGTATTGTTCCTATTAAAGATCAAGCAGATATCATTTTTGTAGTGTAAATATCAGTACTGTTTATGTCTTGCCCGATTAGTAAGAATTACAACCATTTTGTATAAAGAGGAATCTCTATGAAATAAACTGAACCAGCTTTGACAAGCATAAAATGTTCTAACAGGTTCCACTGCAATGTGCAGAATATATTAAAACACGACTGAAGGAAAGCTTATGAAAAAGAAAACAGGATAAATTTCGACAAATCGCCAAGATAAGGTAAATGAAAAATTAATTTTTCCCCACGTTCATATATATATATATATATATATATATATATATATATATATATATATATAGTTTAAAGTGAAAAGCTAATATAATAATAATAATAATAATAATAATAATACAGAACAGTGGCACTGTTAGTAGTGTGCGCTGTTGTCTTGCACCTCCAGCGTTTGGGTTCTTGTAGTTTGCATCTTCCTCTGGGTACTCCGGTTTCTTCCCATAGTCATATTGTTTTTGCCCTGTAAGGGATTGGTGAAAGGTGTACCCCGCCTTGTGGTTCCTGGGATAGGTTCCATGCCCCGCATGACCCTGCACAGGATAAGCACTATAGAAAATAGAGATAAAACAGAAATAAATTATGGATAAAAGTATATAAATAAAAATGTATGCATGAGAGATATTGCATAGCTGATGGCGTTAGGAGTTAATACAAAAAAGGTTTGCTCAAGAATTGGCAAGGCTTCGGTTTCATATTTTTATTTAATGAGCATAAAATAAGAAAACCACCACTCATTCTAGCAGCAACGTCTTATGTTTATACCTTACATTGTTGGACTGCAGAGGAATAATTCATGCAAATGATAAACACTTGTAAAGGAAGTGTAATGCTCACTTTTAAGTGAAGAATGATGCAGATTATACACTGACAGCAATGTTAGATTAAAATGTGATGATTCACTGTATGTAAAAATGTCCTCTACTGTTTAATTTTAACACCATGAGCCGAAGTGTTCACACAAGTGTTGGGTTATTGTGAGATTTTATTATGACAATGTGACTGTAAGTCCATGAGAAAATAATTGGTCTCGCTGTCTGGTTGAGAAGCATTTCATTTATCTGTTACAAATTAGAGTAACACTAGTCAATCATTGGTGTCTTTGAGATTGCGTACAATGTGCACCCTGCAGAACGTAAGGTATATTTGAGCATCTCAGCTCAAGAAAGATAAATTGTGGTATTTTGCTGGTGCTTTATCATATCAGACCACAAGCAGGCTCCCTGAGCTACTCATCCTTTCAAATCTAGGAACATTTATTATAAGCCAGTTTGAATCAATTTGAGGAAATTTTCTTTGGATAATTGTCATTGTTATTGATTACTCTGCTTTAGGGTATTATGTCAGTGGCCCTTACTGGTAAAGTTTACTGAGCACCTGAGACTGTTTTAATCATTTTATTTTTGTCTATTTGTATGACCATCCTGGTCACATTGCACTGTTTGTGAATCAGTGCATGCTATTTAAACACCACAAAACACTTGACTTTCTGTTAACCAAAATCATAATCAGTATCATAAATACAGACATGTATAAAAGTTAGTGCCCCCTATTTTAGTTCTATGTTTTTTTGTGTGTGAAAATATAATAGAAATCATCATAGGTTTTAGTATTAGGCAAAGACAACCACCGACAAATAGTAATATACAACTATTTTCAATGTACCATTATTTATTTATCAAAAATGAAACGCAAAAAAACCCACATGCAGGCAATACCACCTTGCTGCATCCAAAGTATTTAAGAGGGTAAGTTGCAGTCGGGTTACTGCTAATCAATAGACTTTATTTATTGATCATCAGCAGGTGTGAAGACTTTTATAAAAGCGAATGTTTTGGCAGTTTGCTCATCTGGAACATTCAGGTTTATGTTAATCAAATCCAAGAGGGAAAGACATAAGCAAAGGTCTTCGAGAAGCAATTGTTGCTGCTCCTTTTCTAGGAAATACTTATAGGGTTATACACAAGTGAAAAGCATTCAGGACAAATGCAGGTCTTAAGATACAGTAGCTGTGCAAAAGCGAATGCCCAAAAGCCTTATTTGTGGATACAGATTTTTGGTTTTGTTTAGCCTGATTGAGTTTTGTTTATAATTTCTTTTTTTTCTTTCTCTTTAAGTATAGTGTCAATTATTTATTGTTAATGATGAGTATGGTTTATTGTTTTTCTTATTTAAACTGATTGTAATTTTGTGTGTTTTTGTGTTTGTTTGTTTAGGCCACTGAGCTGGAAGGCTAGCTGTTCTAGTACCGAGAGTAACCCAGAAGCACAAAGTGTGGATTGGTTGTGATTACTTACCTCACTGTGTGCGTGTGCGTGTGTGCGTGTGCGTGTGCGCGCGTGTGTGTGTGGTGTAGGAAGAATTAGTTTACAGCTAGAGTACCCAGCTCCGGGTAAGCCTTGGTGGCCTCATAATTAGTGGGGTATTACGCTGTTTAGTTCATCCAAGCTATATTTAATTTGGTCTTTTAATTGTGTACCTGGTCAATGTAATAATAATAATAACATTCCTCATACTGATACTGATCTGTCTCTGCCCTCCATGGTAACGAACGTGTGTGCCTGAGGCGATTTAGTATTTAGTTCCCCTTACTGTAAAGACGTGGCGTAATCAGCAGTAACATATTTCCTAACGCTCTGGGTGTTCATAGTGAACGCCACACTACATTCAGATGATATTTATTCTGTTTTGCCCAAAAAAACATCTTCTACACATAACTGTAAGTATAGCAAGTAGATGAAGCAGAAAATGTGAAGTGTCCTCTGGAATAAGCAGAAAAATGACTTTTAAAAATACCACTACAAAAAAGAAGGATATAATACATTAAAACTTAAATATTATTATTATTATTATTATTACATTTTTGCATACGAATCTCTATAATGACATTAACTATATTATGTTTTCCTGGGGTACAAGTATTTGGCAAAAAAAAAAAAAAAAAAAGAGTTGCACAATGTAGAAATTAAATAGAAAGACACTGCAACAACAACAAAAAAACTCCTTTTTGCCCATGTTGCTTAGTTGCCTTCTGAACATCTGCAGTATAAAGCCGTTAGTAACCAGCAACTCAAAGGCTATGGAAAGAATGCTGGCTATTCAGCCCTTTCCTCTGGAAAGCAAGGAGTGAAGAGAGCAGCAGATATGGCTGCTGAACCCACTGGGAAGAAAGAAAATAAGATCCTTTATTGGAGTGGCAGGAAAAGAAATGGGCAGAAGACTCAACTCATCAGTCCCAAGGAAAGAAAAGAGTGAATCCTTTAAAAACATTGAAATGCAGATTAGAGAAGCAGGCATTGGCAAAAGCTTTTAGTGGAATGCAACAGTACAGTAAAATACAAAACTTAATGTAGACAGATCTTGATGTGCTATTAGTAGCTGCACCTCATTGCCTGAACTTAAGGGCCACCTCGGCGGTAGCTAGTCACTAAAGCTGTGTCTAATGATTGAAGGGGAAAGCAGAAGAACAGCATAGCAGTGCCAATAAATAATGCTGCGGACTGATGTCAAGGTTGCCACTGGCAAAATTAAAGATTGATCCTTCACCCAATATGTCTGGACAAGCAAATCACCTAATTCAATGGGTGGAACATGTGAACAAGGGAGGGACTAGGATATTCTGCCCTGTACATGTTTTATTCATGAGCTCTTAAGTACATTTAAGTGCTCAATAATACTCTGCCTTTATAAAGGTTTTGAGTTGAGAAACTAGCTGCCTCATTAGCAGTTCAGGCTGGCTAGGCCTTGAACATACTGTAAGCCTGCAAAGCTAAAATGTTATTAAAGTCTTTAAATGTTCAGAAGCAATATAGAACAGCCACTAGTATTGTGTAAAATCATACCAGGTGCTCCAGAAGTTCATCTGGTAACATTTCATTGGCCGTTAAAGTGGTGATGATAAGCAACACACAGACACAAGAATAATGATAAAGTACATAGACATAGAGGTCTGGTCTCGTTACCTTTTGCAAAAAATCTCAAGGTGATTATTTACTGCTTAGTTTTATAATCATGGTTATAAACAAGGTAGTATCAAAACGTTGTGAGACTATTTTTATAGCACAAGGCTGCATGCACAGTTTCAGGGAGCACCAACCTTCATAAGTCAGTGTGCTAAAAGACATCGTCCTGTGTACTGTACATCAGGAGATGTGCAAACCGGTGCTATTCTGACCACGTGTGTTGTTCTGACCATGGTGATGGTGCAATAAGTTATTCGAGGTGATTTGAGTGGCACACTCAAAACACCTCGACACACATTCGAGGAGCGGAAGAACATCAGTAGAAGATAACGAGAGATCAGGAAGACCTTCAACAAGCGCCAAAAATGTTAAAACCATCTGGCAATTTGTGCAGGATAATCTTTGGAGAACAATTCACAACCCTGTTGCCACTGTCGGTGTGCCATACAGAACAGGCAATCCTTAGGTGTCATTTCAACATTGGAAATATGACACAAAAACAAAGCTTGTAAACAGAGCTAATCTCAAATTTGTTTTATACCACCTCGTATATAACCTTGCATTTTCTATTGATTAAAAATAAAACATTTACTAAAGTTTCATAGCCGACTGCTCGGAAATGTATTTGGTTTTGAAAGTATAGCAATCGACAATCCTTTTGTTTTGCAATATGAATGTGTCAAAGACTTACAGTATAGTCGAATTAGAGACACGTTTAGTGTTCTCAAACACCGCCTGATAGATTTGGTTCATCCATGTTGTTTTCTCACCATATTAAGCTTGTTTCTGTAGCTGTCAAGATTAAAAGAATTAGCAAAATAAATATTCTTTTAATAAGCACATGGATAATGTGCGCTTGTAAAGCTTTTGGGCAGTGACACAATTTTTGTACTTTTTTCTTTTTTTGTACACCATAAAGGATTTAAATCAAATAAGGGAATAAAAATGTAAGAGGTTTAGACCTTCATCTTTAATTCAATTAGATTGACAAAAATATTGCATCACCTGTTTAGGAATGTTTTGTACACAAATTTTGTATTTTTATACAATCAAATGTAATTATAAAGTCAAACAATTATAAATATTAGCATTCTTATTAATACTTGGATGTAAAAATGACTGAGGCAAATATGGAAATAGTGCCGCTATGAACCTGACTGTAGGTGGGGTGCCATTTAGTGTGGGTTTTTTACTGGAATAAGCCAGTGGGGAAATGACAAACCTGAAATGCCAGAATATATTTATATAAATCTTTGTATTTTACTGAACAGTGAAGTAAGGGTTTACATGCCAGTGAGCAGAGCAACATCAGTCATCTAGTGAAGAGTAAGCTGAAAAGTACATTCAGATTTTTTTATTTTTACATAGACTAAAAACAGCACTGAGTGACTACCATGCAAAAAGTTTAATTGAATTGTTGGTTTGTATAATATTTTAATGCATTAAAAATAGTCTACAGTTAAGGAATGTAAACATTTTCAAGGTCAGTGCACAACACAACCAACCTTATTTGCCAATTAAGGACAATGCTCTGTGAATAATTTGAGAATGAAAAGTTGTTTACAAAGGCAGCAGCTAAATCTTGCAAGTCAACCTTCCCTAAACCACCTGAAGCAAAACGCCTTGCTTTATCCATTTAATCATCTTCTATACCACTTATCCTATAGAGGGTCACAGGGGGCCTAGAGCCTGTCCCAGAAAACTATGGCACATAGTGGGGTGGTACACCCTATACAGACTGCCAATCCATTGCAGGGCGCACACACCCAGGTTCCCAGCTAGTCAAAGCAGCCCAGACATTATTAGCTCGGCTGCACAAATGTTCTATCATAAGAGGAATAGACTGTCTATTACAAACACAGAAATTATGATATTTATAAAGAAATGCATTCCCTTGCAGCTTACTGTTGATTGGTAGCTATGATTGTCTCGCCAAAGACAAAGTAACTCATGTCGGTGTTTATTTAAAAAAATGTTTAAAGATTTAGTTTGTTATTTATTGTCCTGCACATTTAACATTTGTGAGAGCTCCTTGATGCTACTTAATGATTTCAGTTTCTTTATAATCTACATGAAATAATAGAAGAATAAAATATGTTGCAAATGTTGCCTTCTAATAAATAAACTCTGCTAAAGAATAAATGTTTAAACCTTTGCTTATGAGGTGCTCCACAGCACCAATACATGGAAAGCAGCTGAGCCTGATGGTGTACAAGACATTACACCGGCTGGGGTAAATCAACACCGGTTTTTATACTGGTCGAACAGATTGATTGAGGATGCCATCTGTGCGGCTCTCAACACATCCCTCTCTCAACCTGGAAAGAAATAGCAGTTTGGTATTTAATACCATCATACAAATAATCTTGTCAACAAATTCCATATTCCATGTACTAGGACGAACTCTCGAACCCCAGACCCTGAGCACCAGATCATAGAGCAGTCATTGGGTTCATATCACACATTAATGAAGCTACATACAGGAAGGAATGTGTGACAACAGTAATATGACCTAGACAAAATGATCAAGGACAGTGTGGATTTTAAGACTCTGGAAAACACCACACACACAGTCATGTCCACATCAACACAGAGCCATTTGAAACCTACTTTCAAAACACAGAGTGTCTCCAGCTTGAGGCTCCTGGGAGTCTCCACAGGATCGCTCCTGGGCTACAAGACTGGAGAGCCAACCTCCCAAAAAGCTGCTGGATAACTTTTATAGATCCACCGAATAGTGCATCTTAACAAACTGCATGGCAGCCTCGTACAGCAGCTGCCCCAAAGCTGATTAAAAAAACAAGCCCTCTGGCACGTTCTGAAAACAGCACCGGACATTGTTGGCATAGAGCTTCCATCACCAGAGCATCTTCACAGTATTCTCTGTGTATGGAGGCCAACGAACATCATTAAAACATTACAAACCCTGGACACCATCTGCATAAGCTCCTCCCATCGGGCAGGCACTTCAGAACATGAACACACACACACACACACACACACACACACACACACACACTCAAATAGACTGAAAAAAAAAAAAAGTTTCTTCACAAAATTTGTGGCACTAATGGACTCCAATATCTGATGTAATGCTGTCATTGGAGTATGCGCAATATTTATTAAAAATATATATATATTTTTTAAAATACTTTTTTTTATTTATTAATTATTTATAAGTTGGATATGTACTACTATAATTGGATTACGTACAATATATATATTTATTTTATTCACTTACTTACACATTCACTCATTTAGTATTAAGTATGTGAGATATTTATTCAATGCAATATTTGTTTATGTGCAGTATTTCCAATTAATCACACATCATTTAACACTCCAATACATCATCTGTTCAAATGTCACATACTTCAACTTTACTTTGCTGTACATTTTCCATTTGCTCCCTTGCTACTTGTTAATTGTATTCATGTTAATTGTAAGTTATTTTTAATTGTTTTTATGTTATTTTAAGATTTGTCCACACATCCTGTATAGGATTCTGTTTTATTACTGCTATTTCTTATATTTTGTAAAAAACAAAACAAAAAAACAAACTCCAGTGCTGGAGGTTGACACAACCTTTTACTATCACTTATTTTAAAATAATCCAACACAAGAAGAAATTATTTTGCTAATATATACGATCAGATAACTTGGATGTATCTAACTGCTAAGCTTGAACGAATCCCTTAGTCCATGAGTTCAAAAAGTGCAAGTTGGAAGTAAACAGACTCTGAAGTTCCTGAAAGTTCAAATAATATTTTTACGCACTGCCAAAGTAATAAGAATTGAATTTCATAAGAACCAGTCTTATGTTGAATGAAAGCAAGAGGGAGAATTAGACCAAAACCACGTTCACGCCTGCAGTCTCTTCGTCAAAGCATTTGCACATTAACCTGTGCAAATGGGGGTTATACAGCTGTTCCTTTTGCCTCATCCTGTCCTCCTGTTGCAAGACAAGACAGCCCAGCTCAGGGCAGGACACATTAGTGATTAAGTGTCCAAGAATGGGTTTTCTCTCAGTTGAGACACAAACATTTACAGTTTTGCTGATCACGTACTTTATGTTCACTGATACATAGGTATAGAAAGCAAACACTTTCATAAAAGCAAACTATAGACATTAGACCTTTGGTTTAAGAATGAAACCAATGAATGAAGCAATCATTAGAAAAGCTCTTCTATAAAAAACAAACAAAAAAACAACAATAAATTAATATGAACACTCATACACATACAGTAAACACAATTATACACTAATTGAAAACCAGCCTGAGCCTTAGCACCACAAATAGACCACTACAACAGGAAGAAAGGAGGGACAGGGATATTATATTTAAGAGCATGCCAGATCACACAACATTCCATTTTTTAAATGTGTCAGTATATCGACACTCTGCCGAAAACCAGCTTATAATGAGTAATCTGTAGACTGTAACACTGTAACACTGTAACATCAGTAGATTGTGTTCTATTGGCACTGAATAGATACATTCAGACGAAGCGATATATGACATGGTGTTGTCTAGCGCTGGGCATCTGCCCCTGTCTCTGGGGGCATCTGCCTTTCTTTGCTTGCAGCTTTGGCAGAACATGTCTTGGCATTAGAAAGTGTATGACTCCCAACCACATAAGGCAGGGTCAGTCCAGGGTTAGATACAGCTCAGAAGGCAAGATTCTCCTTGATGAAGAGCCAGGGGTGACATTGTCTACGGTGTGAATGAGGTGATGTTGCCAGACTCAAACAGAAAGCAGGATCTATAAATCTGGATAAAAGAGTCAAAGAACAACCAACAATTTTTAATACAGAAGTATTTTAAGAAAAGAAGCATAGAAGTGAGCTGTTTATTGTCTTTGTGTCCTACTTGTCTTGTGTGTAGAGTTTTGACACATTGAGCCAAATTCTATAACATGTGTGTAATGGTTTGTGTTTTCTGGTATTTATTCTTGTTCTATATTAATGTTAGCATGCTCCCCTCTTTTTTTCTGGAGTTCTTCCTTATTTACTTCCAGAACATGGTAATACTTTCTGTGGGTCACCAGATGTATATAGAGCATGTGAATGGCATGTGCTTAATGATGTAGTGGTGCATGTACCTCTTATGCCCCCACATGTCCCCTTTTGGCCTGTGGATAAACCAGAGAACATTCCAATGACTGATTCCTCATTGCAGAACGACATGTTTGCACATACTGTACATGAGAACACATACTGTACATAAGAACACATACTGTACATGAGAACACATACTGTACACGAGAACACATACTGTACACGAGAACACATACTGTACATGATAGCCAATCGATGATGTGGTTGATATAAATGCAAGGCTTTTTCCAAATTCTGATCCACTGCACAACCCACAAATAACAGCACCCAAAGGATCTTCTGCTAATGCTGTGGTGCTAGACACAGATGTTATGGCTAAACAATATGAAGTTTTGATTTTGTTAAAGGTAGATTTTTTCATATTTGATTTTGGATTGCTGTTTTTTTTTGTCCACGTCTGATTGTTTATTTCCTGTTTTTGATTGATGCTTGATGTGTTTACTTCTTATACTAGCCATGGATCTCTATCTTGTTGTTTTATAGTCACTTGTTTCTCATTCTGTTTCTGCTTTATTTAATGGTTCTTATGTTGCTCTTCATATACCTGATCATCTGATATTTTCCTTGTTGTTTATTGACTTTGTTTCCTTGGTTCCCTCTCTCTGGTTTACAGAATGTATAGAACGTGCGAATGGCTGGTGCTCGATGATGAAGTGGTGCATGTGGTGGCCTGGCTGATCACTTTACAGCTCAACTTTTAATTATTTTTTGGTTAAAAAAAGTTTTTTGTTCCATCTATTCATCAAAAGTGAACTATGTTACAGTATGTGATCATCACTGATCCAGAGGTGATAAGATCCAGAGCTCAGACTACACCGAACTGTCTGATTTGGAGCTGTTAGTTATCTGTGGTGGGGAAATTTGTATGATAAAGTTACACTAAGATGCTCTGGTATAAATAACAACAATTATATCAGAGAAGCTTTAATAAGGCCTAGTTACTCACTTCATAGATTTTGTTCTTGCATCTCTGATGCATGTGTGAAATGTGCTAATGTGCTGTACAAACTGCCCTTGCTCAGCCCTTAGCTGCCACTTCTCTACTGTCGCTGCTGAAAATGCTGTATATTTGTGTTTTTTCTACATTAAACAACAATAAAAATAAATTATAATTCTTATTTCACAGCAGTTTAAAGGTGTCATGTGGCTTATTTCTCTGAGCAGTAAACTGTACTGTCTGTTTTTCATTTTGGCGAAGTGGTCAATCTCGTGACTGTGATTCAACTTAGAAACTTCTTCCACATCAACTGAAATTAAATCTGATTAAATATAGTCTCTCCAAATGCATTTAATTGCTCAAGCTTTTGCAATTTCCAGTCCTGCAAGTACTTTAGTTTAGCTGGATTGTTTATCACCAACTACAGCCAGGACTTATTTCTCTCACTCTCATCCTTTTCTTCCTGATGGTCTTCATATTTCTTCCTCGTCTGTAGAAATGTATTTTGATGTTCATCTACATCAGTTAGTAATGTTTTCATCAAAATAGGATTGGTTATTATCATGCCATAGTGTGTAGACCTGGACTACCAGGTGCACCATAACTTGTATTTTAGTGTTGCTTTCATTTTTTCATAAAATTAATCCATTGCCAAATGTAAGAGCTTGTTAAAAGTTGAAAGTGGGATTTTACTGGACTAGAGCAGCTCAATAGTGGAGCATGTGCCCCAGTAACAGGGGGCTAGTGACATCCATGGTAGTATTTTATAATAGAAATGTTGCTATACTTTATATTTAATGACAGTTTAAAAAAGTGAGGCTAAAGAAGGGATAATATGACCAACCATTCAGGTTCCTTCGCCATCAATGAAATGTGTTTGCATGCATGCATTATTTTATTAGTGTGGGGTAAAACAAAGTAAATAGTATAGAATTTGTATATCCGCGTCAGGAACAGCATGTTTTTGCTTCACTGAATATCCTCTGGCTTCACCATGACCTTAACAAAATGATAAACGATAAATGATTAAATTGATAAATTAATAAAGAAATGAAAATGAAATGATTTTTTTTTATTTTGAACGTTACTCGCCAAGAGACTCAATAGTTATTGTCAGATAAAACCACAGAGCTAAACTCAAAACACAAATTAAAAGTTTTTAACTTAATTGTACATGAGAATGATGCTGCTTTTCAAAAAGCCTCTTAAATGCCTTTTATGAATTGAATTATGGATACTTTGAATAAATCAATAGCTTTTTTGGACATGTCCTTGTTTCATTATTACTCTTGTAATAATGAAACAAGGACAAAAAAGTCTAATTGGTGAAGTATAGAATTTAAAGGTCACCTTTTCAAAAATTACGCTTAAATTGAATCCACTAATAATCATTCAATTCAGTACAATATCATATAAATTAGTTTGGCTTGTGCTTATCTTAATGCTTTATATATTAGTAGGAGTTATTCGCAGATAGTAGCTATTACCAAAGTATGAGCTATAATAAAAACAGCAAAATATAGAACCTTATACTATATATACATGTTATAATATACCATGAGCTATATTTAAGTTGAGCCATACAAGAAATAATGAATTGACAAACTTTGCTTTTATGATTTTGTTATATCACTGTTGGAGGCAGGATGAACATGCTGTATCTGCACATCAACAGCAAGGAGGGATGCTTCAGGTACCAGATGAATGATAACTAGTCCCTGTAAGGGACAGCAGGAGCTATTCTCAGGGGTTTCATTTCAGAAAAGGAAAAAAAAAAATCCACAAAGCAATTAGAATTTAAATGAAATCCGTCCTCTCCATATCCTTATTAAAATCAGACGATTTTGAAAGAAAGAAACAGTGGCTTAAGTACACTGCATACATACAGTACAGTACATAAATACATTCAGTACATACAGTACATAGGCTTTTTTTTTTTTTTTTACTAGTTTAGCATTTTCTTTGCTCATTGTGCTTTTGTGCTTGATCTTTTATGCCCTGTGGCCTTGAAGTGCATTCACATAATCAGCAACTTCAGTTTCCTTTTGAGTGAGTCAATATTCACTTAATGCACAGTATTGAGCTTTTACATGTGTCCCAGTGTAGTGGATGCCTCAAAGAGCCATTCAGTCCTTGCTGTTTGACATTGGGCTCTTTCAATGACAATCCATTGACAGACTCTCAGTCATGCCTGTAGGCAGGTCTGCTCTCTCTCTCTCTCTCTCTCTCTCTCTCTCTCACACACACACACACACACACACTAGCAGCTGTCAACACACTGACCATGAATGTCTAACCCCCTTTTAAGTAGGACATCGACTGGCCTTTTTCCTTCATTATAATTGTTGGTTAAGTGAAATCGGGTTGTTTTCTGACCGCTTTCTGGGCAAAAAGCTGAATTTAACTAATTACATGACAAATAAGATCACTAAAAAATTTTGAAGTAAGTAAAATACAGATTTAAAGATTCTGGGTTAAAAATGGTGGATGTCAGGGTTTAGGTTTCTTTTTTAGTGAAATAATGTTTTGAGCCCAGTCCCAAGTGTTCAATGCCTCAATTACAGAGTGGGAGTCAATTTTATATAATCTTAAGTAAAAGCATTTTCTTATGTACAGTGACCATGGAAAGATAAAGCATTTTGCTGAAAAATCTCTCAGTATATATACGCAATGAGAGAGAATCATGACTTCAGTCTTTCATCAGATCTGTTATGGAAATTCATCAGGGATCTGTATGTGTTACAGACTAGCAGTGTTAGACACCGGTACACTTTAATTCACTGATC
Source organism: Clarias gariepinus (assembly GCF_024256425.1). Lineage (NCBI taxonomy): Eukaryota > Metazoa > Chordata > Actinopteri > Siluriformes > Clariidae > Clarias > Clarias gariepinus. The sequence continues at coordinate 41,725,741 of NC_071100.1, forward strand.
ATTCCCAAGGCACTGGGTCTTATATACACAGAAACAATGCAATTGCTTTGTGTTTCAAACTCCTGAATTATTGAGGATAGATGAGTGTGCTGTGTTCTAATAGTAAGATCAGATCTTGCCCCCATCCCACTCTTTTCTATTCATAGTACACAGCGTCCTTTTAAAAAATAATTTTAGTTTTTAGTTTTCTGTTTTAATCCTATTTGGGAAATCAGGTGGCTTTGAGAGGCTGGAGTGAGTGATGACCTGCACAAGTCATTGATGCTGCTCTTTTCAGATGTGTGTGTGTGTGTGTGTGTGTGTGTGTGTGTGTGTGTGTGTGTGTGTGTGTGTGTGTGTGTGTGTACAGTGTCAATATACCTATCTCAAGGGCAAAATGCTAGAGTGCAAAGGAGCCACCCACACACCATTACCATAGAGTCCCGGCGGCACATTAATTACTGTCTGCATGATTTCAGTGAGATGAGCTATTGTACTTTTCAAAAATTCTGCTCTTGATATCCTCTCTCAGACTCTTATCCATTTTGAGCAGTTTGGTATAATCAGAAAAGGGCAGCAAAATGTTACAATTGATATGCTGATACTTTCCTTGCTAAATCTTTTTAATTTTTGCTTTCCTCATTAAATGGATGTTATAAAGTTAAACATACAGAACAGTTATTAAAACTGGCCTTATATATATATAAATTATCTTAACTTAAAGAGGTCATGATCAGGAGTTATGACTTAAGCCTTTGGTAAAGATACTAAAGGCTTTAGACTAAAAAAGACAGGACCTTCTTTTTTACTTTTTTTTTTTTTTTTAACCAATTACTTTAAAGTTTTTCAGGTTGATGTGTGTTTTGTGGTTTGTGAGTGTGTACGTGAATGTCCTGTTAATTAGTTGCTGAACAAGGCAACCCTTTACCAAGTATAAAAAATTCTGTGGGATGGAATGTGTGATGCAATTTGAATCACCTTTACTGTATATTATAGAAAATCTCCAATTCCAATGAGATCATTGTCACACAACCTCACGGTCATACTATCTACATCTACATCTAAGCATTTGGCAGACGCCCTTATCCAGAGCGACTTACTTTTTTTTTATCTCATTATACATCTCAGCAATTGAGGGTTAAGGCAATCTCAAGTGGCAACTTGGTGGTTGCAAGGTTTGAACCTGGTCCAATTCCTTATCCACTGAGCTACCCCTGCCATTACGTTAAATATCTGATATCATTCAAGTGAGCATGGGTTCCCTGTTGGGTCTGGTTCCTCTCAAGGTTTCTATCAATTAACATCTCAGAAAGTTTCTCTCTTAACCCTGGCTTCCAGCTTGCTCATCAGAGATAAACTAATTATTATATATTAAAAAAAAAGAATTCCTAATTTACTTTTAAAAAATTCATTCCGAAAAGCTGCTTTGCACAAATTACCATATTTAAAAGGGCTATACAAATAAAAATCAATTGAATTGAATTAAACCTTAATATAAACACACATTTAACATTCAGCTGTCTGACTGGACAGCAGCAAACAAAAAATATATTTACTATATTTTGTAGTCCTGCAGTTTTGATACAAGATGGGATATTAACTCTGGCACATTCACCAGTGCATTTATTTAAAATCTAAATCTTTGACAAATAACATTTTTAAAACAGTTCTCTTGGTGATTTGTAGCCTCAGAAAAGTTGTGGCTGCGTCGTGTCGTGATTGTAGAGGTGTGAGTAAGACTGGCAAGATGACAAATCAACAGAAATCATGTGACAATGTGATGTAGCTGCACAAGCTCTATACTCCCTTGTGCCCTGAAAAGAGTAGTTAGGTTTGGTCTCCTTGGTGCCATTCTTTGGGGATGGATGAAAGGGCAGCAGGGAAAATGAGAGACAGATTGTGTCGGAGACCTCCACCTCTGTTAAAGGGAATGGGCTTTCACTTTTATATATAGGTTTCTTTCAAACCAAACTTTGTCTAAAATGTGTACACTGTTGTCCTCCAATGTGTGTCCTTTCTTTTTTTCTTACATGCCTCTACAGTACTGATTCGGGTCCTAAAGTGCCACTTTTTGTAGTGTTGTTTGGGTTTTCCAATCTATTCTATACCAGAGACATGGCGAAAAGTAAATCTCTGCTAGGGCAAAGCCCCCTTGTTAGTGAAAAAAAAATTGCAATTATGAAATGTGCTAATGTGCTATGCAAACTTCCCTTGAGCTTCCCCTTAGCCCATAATTATTACCATTATTACTACTACTGTAACTGTCACTACCATACTGCAGCTGCTAATCCTGCTGTATATTTGCATTTTGTCTTAAAAATTACCCACACTGATCACCTCAAACAATCATCTCATGAACTAAGTCATCAATTTAAAATAAATTATATATACAGTACAGTACACACATCATTTAATACACTTCAATAGAAACACCTGTGCATTCATTTAATTGATTTCATTTATTCAATCAGCCAATCATATGGCATAAATGCATGCAAGTCAAGAGCTTCACATGTTCACACCAAGCATCAGCATAGGGGAAACGTGTGATCTCTCTGACTTTAATCATTGCATGGTTTCTGGTTCCAAATGAACTGCTTTGAGTATTTGAGAAACTGCCAGACCTCTGAAATCACACATGTTTATCACTAACTACAGCCAGGTCTCATTTCACCCACTCTCATCTCTCCTCACTGCTCCCCTGTCTCTGCATCGTCTGAAGAATGCTATAAGTCAAACATTTTTTAATCAATAAAAGATCACTGATATTATTTAAAAACTTACTTTAGTTCTGGTATATCACACCTTAATCCTGATTCTTTTTTTTTTTTTTTTTTTGGTGCCAATCCATGGATTGCTGCACAAGCGCTGCACCCAGACTGAAAGGTGAGCTTCAGCTTCTAGTTTGGGTTAAATTGCATTGCAATCACAATGAAGTGTAGGAAATAAATAAATAAACTTCATCCACTGCCCAATATGGGTGCTATGAGGTTTTATTGGAGCACATGTGCCAGAAAAAGGGGGGAATCAATACCCATAAGCTATACCAAGCTAACATTCATTTAAAACCAAACCATTCACTAACTCTGAAACTCTCAAAATCCCTTTTAACTCACGACTCCTCTGTGTGTGATCACGTTAAGACGATCCTGTCTTAATGGCTGAGGCTGAGGATCACACGCTGGGGCTCAAACATCATGTCTCTGAGACACTGCCTACCCCCCCAAAAACATGGCAATTAAACAGGAAAATATAATTATAATAATATAAAATGATAATATTATTTATAATTAATTAAATGTATTATATCAAGTGGCAACAATTCTTTAAAATTCAACATAAACTACAATCTTAGAAGATGGTTATGGAAACGATCTTATTGTGTTTCAAATTATTGGCTTCCTAGTAAGTGCATCATAAAAATTTTCACATGGGCAATGTGATACTGTAAAAACACACAGATGTGGGACTAAAAACTTCTTCTTAGTGAGTCTATTCAGAAAAAAAAGGGATAAGTTCCAAGCAATAGAAATCATTTTTACCAATGGGAAAAGTTCATATGGTTTAAATCTAAAGGATTCAGATTTCCCCTAGAGCACTGGTTAATGAACACTCGGTCACGTCTCACAGGTGGGTTGCAGGTGATTTTATATGGATGGCCAATACTGTGATCTGCAGTGCACCTTTCAATCACACAGGAGAGGTTAGTTTTTTTTATCACTGTTATGTTTCTGTCATAATTGTGTCTGCAGTGAGAGGAAGAGTAGAAGAAATTAAAACAATCAAATTGTCAGTCGAAGTGAAAAACAAACAAATTTTCTGTAAATTCCATCTATAAATGGTTTTAGATTTAGTTTTATTGTTGACTTTTTAATAACACAGGCATATGAAGTTGTGATTTATCATATGTAACCTATATCGATAATCACTGGTTTACAATTTATAGAAGAAAAAATGTAAATGGCAATAAAATTATAAATATTGATTATTTATACACATATAAACTTTACTCATAATTTATAAATAATGTCTATTGTAAATTGTAAAAGAGGCTAGAAAAAAGTTTGGGAAACACCACCTCAGTGATAAGTGTGTCATGGTAACAATGGAAGCCGAGAACCCAATGCACCCATCATTTAATAAACAAGTCAGCTTTCACTCAAATTGTTTAAAAGTGGTATTGGGAACATGATGAATCATTCTCACACCTTTTAATGTCATTTTCCTGACAAATTGAAAATCTTTGGGATGTGTTGGAGAAAATGGTTTGACTTTCCTGTCATCAATACAAGATCTCAGTCAAACACTAATGCAACTCTGGTAGGCGGTGTATTTTTGCTAATACAATGTGGCATCAGGTGGGGTTTCTACTGTAGAACCCACATCACTTCTGATAATAGCACTATAATAGTAGTGAAATGATTATTAACCTGAACCACATGTCTTTGGATTGTGGAAGGAAATCCACCAAACATGGGGAGAACAAGAAAACAATTGTGATGAAATTATATGGAAAACATACAGCTCTCTCTCAAAAAAAAAGAGTTTTTAAAGCTCTGCAAATACTGCATGATTATGGGTTCATGGGTTATTTTGATGTGTTGTGATGTTGTATTGCAAGTTCCTTCAGCAATAAATGGATAGCATCATTATGAGCTTTTTTTTAGACCTTAAATTAGAAGTCAATATAATCTGTTAGAGTGGAACTATGAAAACAGTAAATTCAATTTTAGCTCCCCTGTGGCTAAACATTGTGCTGTTCCAGAAACTATTGATCTAAAACATCGAAAAAGGCAGTCACTGTACATCCTGAGCTTTATTATAGTATGTAGGTTATGTAACAGTTTCCACTATGTGAGCTGTGGATATCTCTAGCTTCTTAAAAAGTTTCCCTTGTTCTTCCCAAAATTATTTTAACTTTCAATAATTTAACGTGTTATCGTATTGTGGATGCCACAGCCACACATTTTTAGAATGTTTTGAGGATTTAGAGATGAGGATGCCACACACATTAGACATGAAAAAGATGTTAGCACAGATAACATATCCAGTTTTGTTTGCTAATGCATATGGATTCACACGGCCAATAAGACTGATTGTATTCATGTAGCTTTGCTTGGATGCAGTCAAATAGAGTTTGTTAAGCTACAGCTCCTTTTCCTTCAATTAAACTTTATTATTTTCTTGAATAAAAATTACATGAACTTAAAAACTAAAAAAAAACATCAATCTGTTTTAAGCTTTTGCATTATAAAGATTTTGTCCGTGCTTATTGAAATTTTCTCCTCTGTTTTTGTTGCTTTGATTAGTTCAATTTCGTTTCTTTTAAATTTACTTTTAGTACTTTTTAGGTGCCTTCAGGTACTTGTGGATGGAAACACCTTGCTGATGTGAGAGGTCAGCGGAGAATGGACAGAGAGGTTTGAGCTAACAGAACGTCTATAGTAACTCAGGTAATTTTGTATAATTTTGGTGAGCATAAAGGAAATCACAGCATCTCAAACCTCAGGGCAGATGGACTGCAACAACAGGCAACATGTTAGCCATGAACAGAAAGCTGAGAGTGGGTGTAGTGGGTACAGGCTCATCAAATTTCTACAGCTGGATACTAGAAAAACATAGCCTGGTCTGGTGTACCTCAATTTTTAGGGTTAGTAGAACACCTTTGGGATGTGGGGAAACAGAAGATTCACAATGTGAAAGTACACCTGAATTCTGGAAATTGCAGCAACTGCATAATGGATGACTAAAAAAAATTAATTGTAAAGATTTTGTCCGTGCTTATTGAAATTTTCTCCTCTGTTTTTGTTGCTTTGATTTGTTCAATTTCGTTTCTTTTAAATTTACTAAAAAAAATGTTTCAAACATTTAATTTAATAACAGTTACTTCATTTGCAAAAACTAATTTGTACACTTTCCACATGGAATCTATATACAATATTGTTTATCCTTAATGAGTAAGCCAGAGATGATGTGCTTAGACTCAAAAGGAACCCGTCCTCAGCTGGGTGAAAAGTGTTTATTAATAATTCCCTCCTAAAACTAGAGCAGTTGTGGGTCCTAAGTCCACATAGTCAAACTGTTCATATCAACTGCAGTCTAAAGTCACCTTCGTGACTTATATGTGTATCTTTAGATTGTTCATATGGGGGCCACCCTTCGCTCCAGTGACTTGTTTTGATGTGACAAAAGGTCCAAACAGCACAGAATAAATCGGGCAGGTCCGGAGAGCAAAAGGGTCAGGGTAATTGATTTCTCAGGAGTAGTATATTTAACTTGACACACAGAGAAGGAAACACAAATTGTTACATTCGCTTATTGTGACATAAAGGTTAAAGTGGATATACATTTTGTGCAGAGTGCAAGCAGGGACACCGGCAAGATTAGTTTGGACTGGATAACTGGGGAAAGCCAGATGATACAGCAGGTAGAGTAGCAAAAAAAAGAAAGAAAGAAAGACATGCTTTTCTTCCATCACTCCACAGCTAAACAAAAACCAACATAAAAGTTTAAATGAGTTTTAATACACTTCCAGGTAATACAGCCACCCAATCATGGCAAGTGATCTTCAAGTAGAAAGCAGAAAGTGGGAATGCGACATGTTGCAATGGGCTGGGCCTTGAAAAGGAGGATGCAAGATGCAACAGACACATAGATGGCAAACAGTACAGACAGAAATTTAAGGATGCTCAACTCATAACGTGATTAAATAAACAGGATATCTTTTCATATCTCCACTCCTAAATATACAATATAAACAAATTCTGCTATTCCTTTTTAGATTTAATGGTATTCCAGATAAGAATGATAGACATTCATAGGTGCAATGATTTTAGTGAACACACAAGAAATATTGTTAGATATTACCAGTTATATGACTGTTTATCAAAAGATTAAAAACATGCAGTATAAACAAACACCAGCACATCAGTAATGCTTAGCCATTATAAAACAAAACACTCTTTAAATCTCCTGTTAGATAATTAAATCATGGAATTATAATTTATATATATATATATATAAGACTTTATTTTTTTATGTAAAAATTTAATAGGATTAAGTTACATTTTGTCTCTTTACTTTTGGCTTGTTAAAGTGTGGTTTATTATAATATCTAGACCATTAATCTATTATTTACTGAATGATCCACATTTATAGTCAAAACTCTACAATGGAAAACCTGAAGGCAGGGATAGCAGATCAATGCGTTCCTGTGCAGGGATGCCAAGCACAAGAGGAAAAACCACCAAGACACACAGGTCTTTTATAATTTTAGAAGACTGGAAAAAAAGCTCAGCACGAGTTCTTTTAAACCAGTGTTCAAAGAGATGACATTATTGTTCTTTAAACCATAACTGGATGGGAAATGTGTCTCAGGTCTATTGAGTGAAATTAACAGGAAATAACCAATAATGTTTGAAAGTAAAAAGGCTGTAGCAATTCGCTAAAGAAAAGTTACATAGAAATGGACAGTGTACTCTACAGTATATAAAACATTTCGTTCGCACATTTCTTACACAAGGACCAAATAGATTAGTAATTTATTTGAATATTATAAGCAGAAATGAAGGTCAGGGTGGCACTCCATTTCTAACAGACATGCTTTGGCCACCCGTGCATGTCATGAAATGCATATAGAATACACATATATACAGAATAATTATACAAAATAATTATATATACTGTATACATACTAGATGTGCAATTTTTTTTAAAGTGTACAGCACTATATAGAATTTTGAAATGAACTAATAATTTTTTCAAGGTCAATTTTTTTTATAATACAAGGGTGTTTTCCATTTATATTTTAAATGAGTATATCATCTCTTCCTGTGGGTCAATTGCAGTGAAATGGAGCCTATACAGTATGTTACCTCAAGCTCAGCCAAATACACCTGTGAGAACCCCATTAAAATTTGTTCATGAGTATTTACATGATGCATGCACAAACAAACCAGCAACAATTCCAAAAAACACTTTAATGTATGTTACTATTGGAGGACAGTATAAAGCCCTGTAATAATCTGAGCTGGTAAAGACGCTGTCAGGTCTTTTTACCACTGTGTTGATGTTACATGACCATACCAGGTCCTGCATGTGACATAGAAATAGTTACATTAAAAAAAACATGCAAATTAAAAAGCCATCAGCCCTGCGACTTTCTTTCCGTTTGATCGCGAGCGCTGAGGTGATTACGACAGATTAACGACACATCAATAGCGTCAGTTGCAGCAGATCAATTTACAGCACCATGTTAAACATTCCGACATGTGCACGTGACGTGTAGGTAATTTTCATCGCTTTATGCTTAGGATATTATTTTTGTTGAAATAAAACGTTGCTAATGGCTATGGATGTACTGATGCCGTTTTGCACTACCTACTTTTGCGAAAAGACTTTTTTCGGCACTCACGTACATAAAAAAAAAAAAAAAAAGTCGCGACTGAACGTGGAGAATCATCTAATTAACCCAATAATGGACTTGCTGTGCTCCAAGCTTTGTGCCCACCCATCTCATTAGGTGAGGTGTTTTCTTGAAACTAAACAAATGAGTAAAACTATAAAAACTATTTTAAAAAAGTTATATGGTTGTTAGACTGTTGTGTTTTTTTGTGTTGTCATGCTCATGTTTGGATATGCTTATTGGCGCACGTGCGCCGTTGCGCGGAACGTTTGTATATTCTAAACACTTCCGAGGATAGTGGGGGTCACGAGTCACTGGCACGGTTATTTTGGGGGTCGTGAGCTGAAAAGTTTGTGAACCCCTGTGTTAAAATAACCTTCTTAGTCCATCTGATTGACCTTATTTAGGTTGGTATCAAATAATTTAATCACTCTACACTTGGTAATAAAAATCCATTTATGCCTTATAAAGCTAAAAACAAATTATATATATATATATATATATATATATATATATAAAACATAACAAGTGTGCCTCGGAATTACACTACTGGCCACTTTATTAAGAACATCCGTAGGGCTGCTTATTTATGTAGTTATCCAATGAGCAATCTGGAGGCACAATGCATAAAAACATGCAGATAAGGTCAAGAGTTTCAGTTAATGTTCTCATCAAACATCAGTAGGGAAAATGGGATGTTAGCAGTTTGACTATGCTTGTTGGTGCAAGACAGCCTGGGATTTTCACACATAACGGTCTCTAGAGTTTACACTGAATCTTGTCTAAATAAATAAATAAATTCCGTAAGTGGCAGTTCTGTGGGTGGAAATGCCTTTTTTGAGGAGAGAGGTCAGGGGAGAATGGACAGACTGATTCCAGTTAACACTTCTTACTAATGGGGTGAGCAGAAAATCATCTCAGCTGGGCTTACACAGCAGAAGGACATATCAGGTTCAACTTCTCTTGAAAGAAACAAGAACCAAAGGCATTAAATAGTTATTCAATAAGCAAGGGAAATGTATAGCTACTGAAATTCTATTTATTTATTTATTTGACTTTGGCTGATTTATGTTTTATCACTCTGTCAGTCTAGTACTTGAGCAGATTTTGCTGATATTTCTGGTTGCCTGAAGTTTCACTGTGTAAGAGGGAACTATAGCTATTATGTTTTTTAAAAAAAAACAAAGAATAAAGAAATAAAACAAAACAACCATAATTATGTTTCATTCCAATTAAAACAAATATGTTAATGTAAATATTATACATTACTGTACATAGATAGATAGATAGATAGATAGATATATACTTTATTGATTCCAAAAGAAAATTCCAGCTAGTTCCAAGGACCAAAACGTTTGTAGATGTGATTGCAAACTGTATATCTTACATATAGTTAGTATCCACAGGATAATGTGAGAAATGACCAGAAATTACTAGTGCAATGCTAAAGACAAACAACGCCAAGATATATACAAAGCATATACGTACAGCATATAAATCACAAATAAATAAAAAAAAGAGAAATGAACTTAACTGCAGCCCATGATGTGCAATTTCATATGTAGCAAAGTCACAGCAGTGCAGATATTATTATATGTACAAATTCCCAAGTAATTGCGCAAACAGCATCATGAAAGTGACAATAAGACTGAGTCTGTGCTTAATGGCAAATATGAAATAGTGAGAGTAACGGATGAGAGAGTGAGCCCAAGTGGGGAAGAGGACTTTTAGAACTGAAATAGTGAAGTGTTTATTTTAATTAATAATGCACATCATGTGAATAAATGTTATTAATACTGCTCGTCATACTGCAAAGGATATTACAAAATTCTTACGTTATCATTGTTAATGTTTAATTAATTAAAACTTAAGGGGAGTTCATGTGCATATTGTATTATTTCTTGCTGCGCTAATGAGTAGTGCATGTATTAACTCAACCTTATGAAAGCATTAATGCTAAAGATTTTGCAAGAAATCAGCCTGCAATTTAGTTTCCAGCAATGTAACTATGCAATTTAATATCAATAACACTATTAATAAGTAAATGAAGGTAAAGAAGCAACCAAAAAAAATTTTTTTTTTAAATAAAAGCTTTTGCAGCTATCAGCTTCCACTCTTCTTTGAAGTTTTTCCACAAGATTTTGGAGTGTTTCTGTTAAAATTTGTGTCCATTGATTCTGTAGAGCATTTATGAGGTCAGGGACTGATGTTGGTCGGAAGGCCTGGTTCACAATCTCTGTTCCAGTTCATCCCAAACGTGCTCAATAGGGTTAAAGTCAGGGCTCTGTGGTCAAGTTCTTCAGCTCATCACACCATGTCTTCATAGTCCTAGCTTTGTGCACCGGGGCACAGTCATGTTGGAATAGAAAAGGGCCTTCAAAAAACTGTTGCTACAAAGTCGAAAGCATAGCATTGTTTAAGATGTCTTGGTACTGTATGCTGAAGCATTAAGATTTCTTTTCACTGGGGATAAGGGGCCTGATTGAAACACCTAAATTTAATAATTAATATGTATAGCCAAATACTCTTGCTCATGTAATGTATACTAATTCAATTTTAATTTAGCATTTTAATCAGCCTACCTCTCTAGCAGTTTAAATTTCACTTCAATAGGCACCACAGCATAGTACAGATGTGCACTTTATAATTTCTGGTTGGGAACCAATCAACTGTATACAGTTATAGTGCCGTAGGGTAAAAATAAACCCTAGAGTTCTAAAAAGCCCAAGTGGGGAAGAGGACTTGGGGACTGAAATCGTGAATACAACAGCTTCCTGCACCCAGCGTGTATATTTCATATCTCTTACACACAAGCCAAGCATGTGTCTTTTGAGGTGCTAGCATTGTCTCTCTGCTTAATTTTCTTTTATAAAAATTACAGCCAATCATATCATGGCTCCAAAACTGAGCAAAACCGGTGTAAGTGATATACTGTAGTATTGTGTTGCGTAGACACCCCATCTGAAAAAAACATGTTGTTGCTGGCTGTGAAAGTCCTTAATGGTCAGGTGACTAAGGGTGTAGCTTTTCACTCATATTTTACAATATGTTGTTTATTCATTGCTTTATTACTATTTTTTTTTACCAATCCATGGCTGTCCCTTTCTAAAAACTGTTAATGTCCACATTTCACCCATTATTCAGGGAATAATTTAATCTGCATATTAATTTATTATAATCATGCTCTAAATGTATGTAACAACTGCTTCTGTAATAATAACATAAGATGATCCTACTAAACATCCTTGGAACAGATTACTAATTTATAATCCTCCTGTCTGGTATCACCCAGGAAGGGATGGGTTCATTTTGAGCCTGGTTCTACACAAGGTTTCTTCCCCATGTTGTCACAGGGAGATTTTCGCTGCTTTCTTTTGACTTGCTCATTAGGGATCTAAAAATAAATCCAGATTTCTGAGCTGCTTTATGTCTATTATTAAAAGCACTATATAAAAAAGAAATAAGAGCTATTCATATTAAATATATGCATATGAACTGATATGAAATTATATACTCTACACTTTAGCATTTTTTTGTCAAAAACTACAGTATTTAAAAAAAACATTTATTATAATCATGCTCTAAATGGATATTAATAATGAAGCATTACAGCATTAACACAATAAACTGCAGGTGCATAAAAAATACAGCCTTCACAACTCCATGAAGAACATTATATATTTGATGTGTGTACAGTTGAGTGAAAATATTTATTGTTTAAGATAAAACAGAGAGTTTGACTGTAGCCCATCTGTTACACTTGATATGGAATCACTGTGGGACCAAATTTGATCAGTTATTATTAGATGGTGGAACATTCTCAGCACAGCAGTGACACTGACAAGGTAGTGGTGCGTGTGTGTGTGTGTGTGTGTTTTGTTGTGAAAAAGAGAGAAAGAGAGAGAGAGAGACTAATACTGTGTATGGCCTTTAATTGCTCTTTTCTTCTCATTCTTAACGAGTGATTTTGGATTCCTTGCTAACACACTCTGTATTACAATCCTTTTTACTTCTCCATATTTTTTCCACAGCTGGCTTTCTGCTGAGTTAACAGGACGAGTACGATTAATTATTAATTGCAATACACGTAGTAGGGTATTACAGAATGGTCGCTTGTGTGCACAAAAGACACTACATCACTGCTGGTGAGGATAGAACAACAACCACACAGCCTTACACTGCAGTAATTAATTGTACAGACATGCTGTATTTTGTGAATCTATATGAACATTTTGACAGCAAAATGCAATATACACCATTTTTTTTTATTTTGCCAAATTATCTTTCTTTGTCACACAGAAGGTTATCCATAACATAATGTTCAATTTCAGATATATAAACATACTTTTGAAGCTTTAAGCATTCATGATTTATTCAAACCATGACATGTAGAAGCTGAATTTTAAATCTAAAGTTGACACTTATGACAAGCCGATGGCATCGCTTCTTTGGCTTTGTAGAATTGTGGTCATGCATTGCATAAGCTTTTAATGGATTTCTTGCAACATTAAAGCCAAGAAAAAGGACATATACTATCAGATAATATTGAATCCTGTCTTTGTGAGACATAACAGCACTTTATTACTATTCAGATATGCACAGATGTCAGCTGATAAATTCTTTATATATTACAAATTGTTATCAGTGTCATCTTTACCTGTGCAATAGGAAAGGCAACACAGGTCTATTAATCAATCAAGACTTGCAGTATTACAAGACATATCAAAGTAATTGATCATATTCAGGTGAAAGAGTAACAGAATTATATTTAAAAGTACTGACATCTGTCAATCATATGTTGTAATATATATATATATGACGGGCCAGGGGTAGCTCAGTGGTTAAGGTATTGGATTACGGTTCAGAAGATCCCAGGTTCAAACCCCACAACCACCAAGTTGCCACTGTTGGGCCCTTGAGCAAGGCCCTTAACTGCTCAAATGTGTAATGAGATAAAAATGTAAGTCGCTCTGGATAAGAGCGTCTGCCAAATGCCCAAATGTATATAGAGCAGCAATTACAGTCGGTAAAAACACTGTGACCAAAATGTTTTGTTCACTCTTCTTCAGTCATTTCAAGGACCATATGTCCAGAGTATTTAACAATGGCTTAGATTATAAATATGGGCAAGTAATTAACATTGTGTATTAATGTAGGTAGCACAAAGAGCATTTACTTAGTGGTTAATCTTCGGGGGGAGGGTGTGTGTGTGGAGGGGGTGGCTTGGGGGCAGTGAGGGCTAAGCTATGATCACGTTAGCCAGAGGATGCTAAACAATGTTTCAGAAATTTAGCAGGGACATAAACACTTCCACTACAGCCCTGGTAAACGTCATAACATTATCAGCTATGTGTTACAGATGTATTGACTAAATAATGTTCGGTAATATTGTTTCACTACCATGTTCATTAATAAATCAATCAACCTCAATTTGTAAGTATTTTTAGTCTATTCAGTTAAAGAATTATTTAGTTGCATGGTTTGCCTCATTATCCACTAGCATTGGTACCGGTAGAAAAAATTTAAAGGTTAAAGCTAAAAATAAGCAGATCAGCTTTAATGTAATCAGTGATATTATTATTTTAGGTAATCATAGAGTGAATCACAGGTGAGAAATTGAAAAAAGTAGATTGGATAAAGATTAAGTTTTGTATTAAAATGACTCCAGTGTGGTAAAATTCACTCATACCACTTCAGCACTGTAATCTCAGTGAAAATATGAACTAATTCAGTTTATTGTTTTTCAAATTAATATCCTTTGGTTCAGATGATTCTTTACATTAAGCAATTAGCTTATTGCTAGCTTATTTTAAAAGTAGATTAACAAAACTGGCACATAACTGTTCATAACATCGTTATTACTTAACTTTTGATTTTACTTATAGTGCAGGTTAAATTTCAGGCAAATAGAACTGCAGAAGTTAATTAAATTCAATCCAACGGTCCATTTAAGATGTGCTACAGTGTGATAATTACTGCTTATAAACATTTTGATTAAAAGTATGGCGCAGGTTAAACTTCAGGCAAATACAGTACAGAAGAACCGGAAAAGTTTTATTAAATTTTGCACATTACATTCATACATACGTACATCTATACATACATACTGTACATACATATATACATACATACATACATACAGAAGATTTTCTGAGCATTTATGGTCCTCCAATGCATGAACCTTAAAGATATCATAAAAAGTTAGACCAATTTACCCATAGAGTTTTTACCAATATACAATCGCAACCTTATATATACTGTATACTAAATAATGTGTAATTATATTAACAAAATGACCATTTTACCCAGCCTAACACAGACTACTGATTATGCATGCATATAAAACAGTAGCAATATACAGCTCTCAATGACATGAACAGTATCTCTTTGGAGGTATACTGATTGTGTCTGGTACACAGACATGCAACGGGAATAAGATATTAGTGTCCCATCCTTCTATTCGTTCACTTTGAACTGCCTGTTGATTTATACATTTATGCATTTCTTTTTTTTGGTGGAGGAGTGGACCTACTACACATGCAATGGAACTGATTGTACTTTGATCATGATAGAAGGACCAAGATGCAGACAGATACAGACAGAGAAAGAAAGAAAGAATAAAGAATAAAGCATCAATCGTTCTCTCTCTCTCTCTCTCTTTCTCTCTCTCTCCCCCTCTTTTTCTCTTTCTTAAAAGGCACGGCTTACTGGAACACCCACTAGAGGCTGCGCGAGGAGAGAGACCGCTACAATGAGCCAAAGAGAGAACAAGAGCTGGGTGGGGGGCAGAGAATCAAGTGGGAGAGAGGAGGGAAGAGAATGATGTCAATGAGAAGGAGAGTGAGAGAGCCCCTCACTGGAGAGGAAGACTGAGATAGTGTGTGAGGGGGAGGAGAATGATGGAAAAAAAAGAAGAGAGAGAAGCAAGGTGCACACATTGCTCAGCTTGCACATTGCAGCCACGATAGGCAGGCTGAGAAGAGCTTCATCTGAACCTCTGAAACAAAAGAATAATAGACATCTCAGCAAATCTGGTAGCTTAATACTTCTTCCCTGGAAAAGCATTATCAGAAACAGAGGCATTTGGGGACCACGGTGAAGAAGAAAATAATAAGACAGCAGTGAAGAGTCTCACATCACCAGCTGGGTTTCAATAAGTGGGTAAGCTCATCTTTACTACTTAACTGTTTTTTAATCTTATCAGATGGCATGCATGGCTTTGGGGTTGCTATAGAAGTATCTTTTTTGTTGTCAAGGCTATGGAGAAACCTGTTTGTGAGCTTTGTTTCAGTCTAAACATTATCACTGAATACTTAGTTCCACGTACTGAATCTCACATCAGGTACTGTATGTCTTTCTGAACTGAAACTACTCTCATATTAGATTTGTTACATTTTACTTAAAATGTTATAAACAGCTTTATGTAAAAAAAATTGTACCCGGGCTGTTCCTTTTTTCCTGCAAAGATCAAGGTAGGTGGTGGGAAAATTATTATTATTATTATTATTATTAATTATTTTTTATTTACAGAATCCCCAAAATGACAAAAGTGCAAAATAAATACTATCTGATAAGTCAAAATATATTGTAATTAATTTTCAATGCATCAATCCCAGACAAAAATAACTAGTATCCCTATTTAATAATTTACTCCTTATCTTATAACATTCACTATTTTATTTTATTTACCAAGCATGTTTGGCCATTTGTTTATTTTCTATTTTATTTACACACCATTTCCTAATCTCCTTATGACTTATATGGTATTGAGCAGGCCGTGTCCAAACCCACCCAGGCGTTGGATTGATTCATGGTGTTTGGGTGGAATTTGATAGCAAAATCTATCTGACACTCTTATTAATGTAAACAACATCTTAAGCCACTTGTTTTCAGAAATATTAAGAAACAACATAGCATGACAATAAAATTTCAAAATGTCTCTAAAATCATAGTATTAAAAGTTTCTTATTTTGGGGGGTTTCAGGAAGAGTAAAGATAAAATGTTCTTATTCTTTTTAAGTTAAATTAGCACAACAGTAAATAATGCACGGTGCTCACTTTATATAGGCTTGTGGACACCTGACCATCACACCTCTACTGTATGTGGGCTTCCACAAACTATTGCCACAGGGATGAAAGCACTAGTCTAGAGTCACAGAGACCTATGGGAAATTATTATTTAAAAAAAACACAGTATATGCTGCTCACCAGATGATTTACACATGCCTCTGTGCACAATGTGACATTGATAGACCACCTAAGGTTAACCAAGGTTGGAGTGGAGAAACAGGGTCTCAACCCCAGCCCTACAGAACACCTTTGGGATGAACTAAAACACTGACTGTGCACCAGGCTTTTAATTTATTTTTTAGTAATACATCAGTAAACGCACACATCTCATTGCAGTTATGCAAATGTAGTGAAGAGCATTTCCAGAGGAGGGAAAGTTAATGCAAATGGGAACCGACCTTAAAATGGGATATTCAAACAGCACATATGAGTGAGATACTAATGTGTCCAAATACTTTTGTCCATACAGTGTATGTAAGTCTTTAGGCGTATGGTAGCAGAACTTTTTTTAATGGTGTGATATTAATAGCATTGTGGTTTTATATCCTCTTCATTAAGGCTACATATTTTGTAGATAATCAGGATGCCAAACAGAATTGTACCCATGTCATATTGTACTTCTAATTATTCAGTGGCTTGATGCACTTGGTTGGGTTAAGGCTCCATGGTTTGCTCACAATCTTGGTGAAAGAACTTTAATGTTATGCTTTAGAAAGTTTCCAGTATTACTAACAATTAAATAAGCATCTATTAATTGTGCACTACAACAAGTTATGCAAGTACTTAAGGCTTGGATTCTTTGTACAAATGATTTGACACAAATGTTCAGCTGTACGATCTTCACTTTTTATTCTACTATGCTTGCGTTCTTGGTGATGAAAAGTCTCTCAGCTAGCAAACCTCCTTAAAATACAGCGACCCAGCTTTAGGATCCCTGGTTTAAATAAATACATATGGTTTTAATAATCAGTAATAGTGAAGCACTGCTTGTGCACAATACTTATTTGATGATGCATCAGATATTATTTCATCACAGAAGAGGTGAAGAGGTGAAGAGATTAGTAAATGGTCTGTGAGTAAACTGTAAAAGTAATGATCATGTGCTAAAATGAAAATTGAAAATTGAAAATTAAAAAATAAAAGAACAGCCAGTGATAAATAGAGTGGTAACATAAAGATGGGGTGGCACGGTGGCATAGTGGTTAGCACGGTCGCCTTGCACCTACAGGGTTGAGGGTTCGATTCCCAATTTGAGTCTGTGTGCATGGAGTTTGCATGTTCTTCCCATGCTTGATTCTGGTATTTTGGTTTCCTCCAATAGTCCAAAGATATATATTTTATATTTTGCCTCAGGTCTGTGTACGTATAGTTTTTATGCTCTGTTCATGCCATGTTGGTTTTCCTCTTTGTTCTTGTGTGCTCTGCGGTCTGCGCTTGTGTGCTGCAATGTGTGGGCACCCCATCCAGGGGGTCCCCCCACCCTGTTCCTTATGTTTCCTTTAGGCACCAATGTAACACTACAAGTACCATGGAAAATGAAATGAGTGATGATTAAATTATAACAATTTAATTTGAGTTTTTAATTTTTAAACTACACATAGTCAGCTTTGGTAAATTGATTACCATTACAGATCAAAAATTATTAAATTCATCTCCCCTTGAAGATTGTAAGCCTGCTATATTTATAATAAGTGTGCAAATTAAATAATTACATGTTGTGACTTGATTGAAATAACACAATTTCCTGATGAATAATTATGATAACTGACAAAGTACATTCTTCAGTAATAGAACATTTTTGGATTATTAAATCAAATATAGATATTTCAAATTATAATTTGTATAATAGTTACTTGTGTTTTGGTTTAGGGGTTTGTTTTTTCTACCAGTCAACAGAAATCTTTTTTTTTTAGTAATGATGATTGTATCTGAACACTCCAATCATTAGACCCAAGCCTTAAACTCACTTTTAACTAATGCACTACCCATTGCACATGAAATGAGTGTAAAGCTAGTTAAACTGTAATTAACATAAATATCACTGTAATTATCTTAAATGAAATTAGTTTTATATTATTTTTAAAGTGTTGCATGGCCACATTCCTGCAAGTGATAGCATCCAGAAATTATGTCTAGGATTGTATTGCTTTAGTGATTCTATGTACAGTTAGCACCCCCAAATTGTAAGGAAATAAACATATTGCCTTGTAATTGTCTTTTGGAAGTTTAGGTGTTTTAATAACATTGGTCCTTTGTAGGATCATAAATCCTTTTTATGCATACAACTACATATTTATTCTCATGCTCATACTACTATGTTTCTGTACATTATATACACATTTTTTTTAAATAAAATTTTATTTTGTAAATGCAGTGGCAAAATGTATGTGGCATTCTAAAGAGCAAGACTTCCAAAAGAAAAGCATATAGATCCATAGTGATAGCAAATAAGCCAATTCATGAGCCCTTTTAAACCTGCATTGTAGATAGGCATCCATACTTAGTTGGTGTAATTTAATGTGCCATGTATCCTCCATTTTTGCTCCTGTTTGCAATTAAACTTGATTTTAGATCAGACTGAAAAATAGGCTTATGCACAAGCAAAATTAGAGCACAAAGTGTGCCAAATGTGAAAATGTTTGCTTCTAACTGAAATTGGAAAACTTCCCATCCGTACTATCTGAGAGGCAATTACATTATGGGAAGGGGGAGTCATTGGTTGACTGCTCAGGAATAATGTCTGTGTGTCAAATGCTTCATCCCAGCTATATGATTTATCATTTATTTATATAAAAAAAAAAAAAAACAAAAAAAAAAACCTACATTTAGATAATAGTATTACCTATAAGCATAAAATTGGGGATTGACATGCTATTTAAAAATGGTACAAAATGTCCTGTGTCATACAAAAAACAGTTTCTTCTCTTCTCTTTAAATGCTGTCATACAGTGCAATATAAAAGCTTGGGGATCTACTGTAATCTTGTTGTAGGTATATCACACCTCTCTATTGCTCAGTCCGCCCTCCTCCTGTTCCTTCTCCTGTGGCATTATTCTTGGGCACAGATTTAATGTTCCAAAATTTTATCGAAGGGGACAGGTAATATTCTATGTCCCTCCTGCTGAGAAACAGTCCTACCTATAGGACATGCAAAAGCACACCATGTGGAAAAGCATTACTTTAAAATGTATGTAAATGCATATCAATAATGCAGCAGACAGATATTGGATGTGAAAAGCTCGTTCTAAATCAGCAAATGTCAAATTCACAACCAAAAGAAGCACAATCCATGTTAGAGTACTTAAAAAATTCCATCCTACCTGAATAATTTATATTTAACCATGTGATACCACTCAAAACAACAACATTGTATTTTTTTATGTGTCAATTCATAATTTACTTCATGTTTCCCTGCGTAGGAAAAACAGAGATTTAGTTATTTTGAGAATTTTTGCTTATACCTGGGCCAATGTTGATGTAGGTCGACTGCTTGGGTGCGGTTGTGGACTGTAGGTAAAACCTCTTGACACAGATTGGAACAGGGATATAGAACAACTAGGGCAAGTGTCATTTAACTGTAAGCTCTGCCACAACTGGCCAACTGACTATTAATGTGTGGTTATTACATTTTTCATTACACTTGGGAGATGTGACTAGAGTCTGTGCCAAACATATTTCACTAACTTCTATTGGCATCTATAGTATAATGGCACTAATAAATATTTTTTTAATTTTATTAATTTTTTTCTGTGGCTTTTATGTATCTGTTTAAACATGATTCCTAGTTTAAAATTGATATAAACTGCCAGAATAAAAATAAAGAAATAAATTGCACACTCCAAGATTTTATTCAATCACCTTCAACTTTAATTACAGCACACAATGTGGTGGCTATGAATGTGGTGAAAATGATTCCTCGTGCTCCCAGAACCACTCTTACAATTTGAGTTCTGGAATATGCCTTTGCCATCAGGGAAGGAAAACTTCGTTAATGGGATAACTTGGTCATTCAATACATTCAGGTTGTCAGCTGACTTATTTTTATTGCAACATAACTTTCCTCAGCCTAGACCTGACTAATTGAAGCAACCCCAGATCATAACACTGCCTAAAGATGCTGAGCCTTCCCTTTTTACCCTGATGTGCCCATCACTCTGTAATAGGGTCGATCTGAACTCATCAGGCCATGTAACTATTTTCCACTGGGCTAAAGTCCTTTTGCTCCCAGGAAAATTGAAGCCTTTTTCCTGATTTGTCTCACTAATAAGTGTATTTTTTCCTTATGGCCACACACCTGTTTAGGCCTAATCCTGTGAGGATTAATCAATCAATCAATCAATCAATCAATCAATCAATCAATTAATCTATCTATCTATCTATCTATCTATCTATCTATCTATCTATCTATTTTTAGATATGTAGATGTTTTAGGCTCCATATTGGTTATAATACTGCACACACAAAATTTTTAATTTGTCCTTAAAAAAAACTGAAAAATGCTAGAGATAAAAACAAACATCTTAGTTCTAAATAATGTTTTGAAATATAGATATTTTTTGCTATCTGGAGTTTGGAAAGGCTGGTTTATGTGCAAGAGGATATAGAGACTAGTTATGTGTTGGGAACATCATTGTCAGTATCAGACAGCATCGGTCTTTATACTACTAAACTACAGCTGAGAACAGTGGTGTTCATTAACAGCATTTGCTATTTAGACTAAATTTATAAACACGGCCTCTACTGTTGTGGACTTAGGGTCTTTAAATGCAGACTGTGGGACACTGTTCAAGACATCTGCATTTGGCTTTAATAGAGTCATAAGACCGATTCATAAAACATTGTCAAAGTATGAGCGACAAGTAGTAGCAATGCTTTGTGTTGTGTTTATATATGATAGCAAAATGTTCATATATGAAGCAAAATGAAGCAAGAGAGATGGTGGATAAGACTAAATTCCAAAGTACCAAATGCTCTGAAATACCCCAATTCCATTTCAAAAGAAATGAAAGAAAAGCCATTTAGTTATTGCTGTTTAAAAGCATCATGCTTTACTATTTTAACATTTTAACATAAAACCTAACTTACTCTTAGTACATATTAATTAAATGTCTAATTGAAGATTGAAATGACGGTTACTTTTTGAACATCTGTCTAAAACTTTAGGAGCTGTATCTTTATAGTGCCATAGTGTATTTATAGTCAGTAGTTCTAACCTTTTCATTTACTGCAGTGGTGAATTTAAAGCATGAAAAATTACCTGAATATCTCTGTTTGCTCACTGCCAGTAAGTCAGATATTACTCCTTTTGATATAATGTGCATGTCAAATTCAGCTGATAACCCATCTGTTAGAAAATGAATATTAAAGCTGCATTTTGACTGCAACTGCTTAGTGATCTATTCCAATCTGACCAGCTTGGGCTCCTGAAAACACCCACATGCTTAAAGGCAATGTTTATGGCAGTAGTGTTAAATGGTTTTAAATAATTATTTAATGATAGAAATTTTCATTTAAGTGTACTAAAATCTTCAAAGCTTGCAAGACTATGAATGGAAACTAAGTATATAACTTACTACAAATTGCTATTCAGTGCAATTCTACCTCGTTATTTAGCAATATTAACAGAAACCCTGTGAATTACAACAAGCTGAAATAAAATGGATAATAAATAGTTGCTTTCACATTCACTTAGTCTGCTCCTTAGTGTTCGAGTAATTAATTACTGATCTAAGGATGTGTTTATTTGTTCAGGGTGGAAATTAAGCTCACCTAAATTTAAAAATTAAAGTGTTACATTAATTGGATTTTTGGTAAATATAATATTACTTCTGCACATATCTGCCTTTTTTTAAGCAGCCATTTTAGCATCACTGAAATTTAATTTTCTCCTCTTCTGTTTTCTCAGATTCTTGCTGAATTAATTTCTTTCATTACCTCAAGATAATAAAACAGGTATAAATTAGGTTACACTTAATGTAAATTAAATGAAGATTATTGTATATGATAATTTTGCAAGTAAAATTAAAATAAATGAGTAGTGGGTGGGAGTTTACGTCCATGCACCTAATGATAATTCATCTTCTCAACTGTAGTTTAGATTAGATTAGATTAGATTCAACCTTATTTTCATTGCACATAGTTACAAGGCAACGAAATGCAGTTAGCATTTACCCAGAAATGTAAGTTAGCAGTGCGATATAAACATAAACTCAGCAAAAAAAAGAAACGTCCTCTGACTTTCAACTGTTTTTACTTTCAGTAAACTTAATGTGTAAATATTTGTATGAACACTAAAAGAGTCAACACCATAAGACATAAACTAAAAATGTTTCACAATGTGTCCCTGAATAAAGGGAGGCTCAAAATCAAAAGTACCAGTCAGTATCTGGTGTGACCACCAGCTGCAGGAAAAGTACTGCAGTGCATCTCCTCCTCATGGACTGGACCAGATTTGTCAGTTCTTGCTGTGAGATGTTACCTCACTCTTCCACTAAGGCACCTGCAAGTTCCTGGACATTTCTGGGGGGAATGGCCCTAGCCCTCACCCTGCGATCCAACAGGTCCCAGACGTGCTCAATGGGATTGAGATCCGGGCTCTTCGCTGGCCATGGCAGAACACTGACATTGCTGTCATGCAGAAACTCACGCACAGAACGAGCAGTATGGCTGGTGGCATTGTCCTGCTGGAGGATCATGTCCGGATGAGCATGCATAAAGGGTACCACATGAGGAAGGAGGATGTCTTCCCTGTACCGCATGGCATTGAGATCGCCTGCAATGACAACAAGCTCAGTCTGATGGTAATGTGATATACCACCCCAGACCATGACGGACCCCCCACCTCCAAATCGATCCAGGGTACAGGCCTCGGTGTAACGCTCATTCCTTCGACGATAAACACGAATCCGTCCATCACCCCTGGTGAGACAAAACTGTGACTCATCAGTAAAAAGCACTTTTTGCCACTCCTGTCTGGTCCATCGAAGGTGGGATTGTGTCCATAGGCGGCATTGTTGCTGGTGATGTCTGGTAAGGACCTGCCTTACAACAAGCCTACAAGCCCTCAGTCCTGCCTCTCTCAGCCTATTGCGGACAGTCTGAGCACTGATGGAGGGATTGTGTGTTCCTGGTGTGACTCGGGCAGTTGTTGTGGCCATCCTGTACCTGTCACGCAGGTGTGATATTCGGATGTACCGTTCCTGTGCAGGTGTTGTTACACGTGGTCTTCCACTGCGAGGATGATCAGCTGTCCTTCCTGTCTCCCTGTAGCGCTGTCTTAGGCGTCTCACAGTGCGGACATGGCAATTTATTGCCCTAGCCACATCAGCAGTCCTCATGCCTCCCTGCAGCATGCCTAATGCACGTTCACGCAGATGAGCAGGGACCCTGGGCATCTTTCTTTGGGTGTTTTTTACAGTTTCAAGTCTCTTTGTGACCTTTGTGCCTACTTTCTGTAAGCTGTTAAGGTCTTAACGACCATTCCACAGGTGCATGTTAATTAATTGATTATGGTTAATTGAACATGCATGGAAAACATTGTTTAAACCCTTTACAATGAAGATCTGTAAAGTTATTTGGATTTTTACAACATTATTGTTGAAATACACAGTCCTGAAAAAGGGACGTTTCTTTTTTTTTGCTGAGTTTACATACAGATCTATAAAACTATATATACAGTATATATATATATATATGGTTTATGAGAAGCAAGAAGGATCATTTTCATACATAAATAGACCAAAACCCCATTGAAAAGCTTTGGCGTGTATTAGAGTGCTTTGTCTTACCTGTAACAAATAGAAGATTTCAGACAAAAATTAATGCAACCCTGGAATTAAATAAAGGTTGCTAAATTATCTAAGGTTGTTGTAACAATGACAATGGTGACTGCACACTGTAATCTAAAAATGTAACACGCTCCAACAAAACATTATCATGTTCTTTTTGTTTTTTTCTTGACCAGGTAGTATATAAAGTATCACACACATACAAGTGGTGCCAGCTTGTGTAAATATTGTTTAGCTTAGAAAAAAAATGTAAAGGCCCTGTATTAATTGACTTAGATTATATGTTGATAAAAATGAATGTGTAATTATAGTCAGGCAGTGGTAGTAATTATAGCAGTGCCCCTGATTACATTTGCTCACTGATTAAACAAAAAACATTGATTTCCCACAGAGAAAGCACAGCAGTCAAAGCCAAATTCCCAAACTCCCATAATGCATTTCTCTATGCCTGTTTCACCTGCAGCAATAGGCCAATCAGATAAATTCAATTTGTGAAATGAACAAGCAGTCAATTCCAGTTAGATGATGGTCAGGTCAAAATACTGTCTGGTGCTTTGCTAAAATTAGATTTTTTTCCCCTCATTAATCATCCTCTACTGATAATTGATACCCAGCGTCCCTTGATGAGGGGGTGCAGTGAAATGAAAATATGTCCTGTAGCAATTCTTAAGCTCATGATGAAGACGTGTTGGTGTTTTAACAGTGAGTTCTTTACATGTTGCAGATTTACCTATCATTCAGCTATTACTCTTTCTTACTTAGTTAAACATTGTTTGCAGTTATTTAAATGTCGACCAGCACAACAGTTTATCAGGCTAGTATTTCGGTCAAAGTTTAGGCGTAGACTTTTTCAGAAGTTACAGAATTGCTTAAGTTCTTGATTCACTTGAGCATGCAAGCCTAGTGAGAATACACAGCGAGCTATTTTTCTGGGACACTGGACAAGCCTGTTATGAGGAGGCGGATGGAACTGTCGAGCGACTTGTGTTCTAATCAGGCTGTTTTTGGGTAGCCTCCAGCGCACTGAACAGCTCAAAGCCTGTGAATACTCTCACTCTCAGTTGCTTATACAGATCATTTATAGTTTAAATCAAAGATTGTTTTGTTCATTTTTTATATTTGAGAGATGGACAAAGCAGTTTAACTTATGCATATGAAACAGAGATACACCAGTGTGTGTTTTACAGTATCCTAGAACTTTGACATACACTGTTTGTTTTTCAGAAGTGTCCCAGGAAAAAGATTTTACAGTAAGCCTAGTAAAAGAGGTCATTAATAGCTCTTAATCATTTAAGTTTAATATTTACAAAATATTGAAATACTCATTTTTTACTGACTTTCCTTATCAAAAACCCTCACTCATGCAACATACTGTAGCACCACCCTGTGTATTTATTTTAATTAATTTAATAAAAAATAAATTTGTATAGCGCTTTTAACAAGTGTCATTGTCGCAAAGCAGCTTTACACAATCAGAAGAATTATTTAAGTCTGTATGAAATGTAAGTAAGCATGAATCAAGATGAGCAGAACAAAATGCATTTAATGAACATGGTCCGTAAAATAGTTGCATATATTTACATTACATTTACTTTTAGGCATTTGACAGATCTTATACAGAGCGACTTACAAAAGTGCTTTGACATTTCAGTTTCCGTTATTGGATAGATCCTTACACTGTTGGGAAGGTTATTATTATTATTATTATTATTATTATTACTTTTTCTTTAATCATTAAATCAGTCTTTGAGTTTTAGTCTATGTAGTTACATTTTTTCCAGCATCTGAATGAGATGGAAAAGATTGAATTAGAATCAAGTTTGTTTGTTTTTTTGGAACAAATCCTTACAGTATGAACAATTAATAAATAGAAATTCGATATTTACAATACAAAAGAGACTTAATAAATAAATAAATAAATAAATAAATATACACGTTATAAAATCATCATATATGATAGTACAGCTACTGTAATGGCTTTTTAAAATTGTGCTCTGGTGGACATTGTTAGAAGATCTTGTTAGAAGAGAATGATGCTGGTTGTTTTGATTTACTTTGACAAGGTTCATTGAGAAATGTTTGTGGTAATTTGTAATTTGGAGTACATCATGGTTATCAAAATAAACTGTAAAAAATGAATGACCCATGTCAGTTAATAAAAAAGGTATGCCTCCTTTTTTCATTACAACTTTTACAAAAATGGATGCCCTACTTGTGAACTGCATGAAAGCAGTGTGATACGATTCATTTTTTTGGTGGTCTGGAGGTGTACCTGGTGGCAAAACAACTCAGGGAACAGCATAAACAGAAGTGTTTGGATATCTGTGAACAAATATTTATATTCTAAGGAACGTAGGAGTTTTTTTTTTTTTTAAAGAATAATTTCTAGTATTGAGATATGGATCATCTGCATATAATCCATTAGCCTGAATCATTTGCAACTCAAAAAAGGCACCTCTTGTGGGATGTTCCTATTCTGCAGTGGTTAAGGACGTATCCAAAGAAATCTAAGGAGGGAAAACTGGTGAGCTGGTCACATGGTCATGGGTGGCCAGGGCTTACTGGTGTACATGGGGTGCGAACACTGGCCTGTTTTGTCTAATCCAATAGAAATGCTAGTGTAGTGTCAATGCTGGTTGTGATAGAAAGGTGTGAAAATACACAATGCACCACTGTTATGGTGGCAAAACATTAGGCAGGTGTTAGCCTAAATGGTCATAATGTTATGGTTGATTTGGGCATTTTTTAAATTTGCCCTTTTAAATCTGAACACTCTTTTTTTAGGGTCTCCTCTGGGTACTTTCGTTACCTCCCACAGTCTAAAGCCATGCAGGTTATTCTAATTGCCATTCCCAAAATTGCCTGTAATGAGCGTGTGACTGTATCTATATGTGTGCGACTCTGTATATTGGATAAGTATGATTATGGGTAAGAGAGTATTGTTATACTTTTAAATTACATGGTATTACATGGTTACATGGAGTACAGGTCAGGTAGGTGGTCACTTCAGCAGAATATTGCTTACGGCCCCAGGGAGGTCAGGATTCTGCATATAGACAGAAAGTCAAAAGTCAACACTTTTCAAATCACGCTATACGTTTATGCTGAACAAGCCAGTACCGAAGAAAACATTATAAACATAATATAACAGTAAAAACAGGAGATGTGGTCGTTTAAATCATACAGTATATTTTAAAATCCATTTGGAAGAATTAGAATCTTCCAGTCCACAAAATATTTGCTTAATTCATTTTTTTTCTGGATAATCATTTTTTACAGCCGCATTGGTGTCGTCATAATCCCTTTCTTCAGTGTCCTAAATATTGACCCTTTTAGCAGCATTGGGTGGAAACTCATCTATAAATAGTGATGTAACTAGCTACATTTTTGGTCATGTGACAATAACTAAGACATTTAAAAAATAAAAGTTGCTTTTCCAAAGACAAGTTTTTAACATTGCACAACATTTCTTGCTGCGTTTTTATTTATTCTTTGCTCAGTCAGTATGAAATAATGAGCATTGATGACAAGCATTATTATTTATAATGCAGCCAAAGCCCAACCTTAGCTATTAGAGATCATTATCTCGCTGGATATTTCCATAAATAATCTGGAGCAAGAGTAGTGGAGTAAGACTTCTCTGTATATGTTGCTTATTTGCTGATGTTGTTGTACAGGGTATCAGTAATGTGATCTGTCTTACTAAATGTGCTTTACAAATAGAAAAGCTAAATCTTCAAGTTACTGCATTCCCTGTATAATGCATTTGCATCGCCCTATTTTAGCACCCAGATAAAAAGCTATATATTTTTTTATAACTTGTGCCTTAATGCTGCAAAAATGTAAATGTTTATATTTTTGGCACTTTAATATTAGAATAAGGCTATTTTGATTGTGTGTACACTATTTGAGTGTGTTTATGATCTATTAACATAAATTTGCAGGAAATATGATTATGATTCATCAACGTGGGTGGATGAAAATAAATGATGGTGTGACATTTAAAATCTAACAGTGCAGACCTAGTGAGACTTTTAATTAAAAATTTAATTCAAATATCCTTTTTTGTTATTCTCCTATCCATGTAAAAATATAGATTGGGCAAAATACTGTGCATTCAGAAACATGGTGCCACATAAACAACAACAGAGAACAAATATCTAGGACACAAAGAAAGATAAAGAAGAAGATTCATTATTGTTCTAACATGTAAGCAATTTATTTGACAAAACTCATTGTGCAGCTTTAAACAGCATAACCACAAGGAAATATCAACATATAATCAAATAAACTAACTGCACAACATTTAACATGGTGGTCTAAGGTGATTGTTGTAATGTGCAATAGAATTGAAGATGATTAATAATAAGTGACTAAAAATAAGGGAACAACACAAGATAAAAATGTGGAGGATACCATAAAGTAGGTGGCACATACTGTAGGTGAATATAAAGAAAACACTAAAATCTGCTATAGCCACACAATTGTCATAGTAATTTTTTAAGCTTTAAATGCATATCTTTCTGTTGCCATTTTACTTTTGGTTAATTCCTGCAGAAGTGACCCAAAGCTACATATTTTGAAATGCAACCAAGCCTCATTCACTGCTCCACTTTCACTGCCAAGAAAAGTCCAATACTGTTACTGAACACATCAGACTCATACAAAAATGGACCAAACAACATTTACTATGTTGCAGTAATATTTCTCATTAATTGTGACAATTTGTAATTGTGATTACATTTTTCTAGATAGATAGATAGATAGATATATAGATAGATGATAGATATGGTTTTCAATTAGAACTTTAATCAACAACAACAATAAATAGTAAAATAAAAGAATATTTAATAATATATGTATTTCTTTTTGATGATAATAATAATAATAATAATAATAATAATACCCTCATGTATCTTCGTCGCTTTACTTGAGAAACATTAAAAACAGGAATAAATGTAGAATGAATAAATAGAGATTTTCATTAGGTAGGAAGCTAGCAGAGAATCCAGTGTGAGCTGTGAAGAGCCAAATTTTGAGACAAAATGCACTTGGCTATGTCTGGACCTGCATAAGTAGTTTGCTTTTATTCCCTTCATGTCAGATGCTTCTCATTTGTGACCCCTGCAACCTCTCTTTTCCTGCTGGCATGGTTGCCAGGGAAACAGTGTAATGGAGAGAAAGGGTGGTGGAGGTGGAGAGGGTCTCTCAGGTTTGCCTCTCCCCTGTGTCTCTTATTTGGTATGGATTGCTGATTTTGTTAGGTGTAATCATAAACAGAATCTATAGTGCTTAGAGTTATGGAACTGAGACATCGGAGGCATCCTGAATGCGAATGAGCTGACTGAGCAAGAAAAACCATGTAACAATCAAAAATGTACCAAACCATTCCCTCTTCGCCTGCAGGGCAGTTGTACTACTTTAGTGTCCAATGCTGTCTTAGCTGGAACAGTGAGTGTGCAGTATCAGTAGCTATGATTGACACAACACCTGCCTCATCACCTCACACAGATGCATTTTTTACCACAACAGTGTTGCTTCTAACTTCTGGTTGAGGTTCAGAATGAGAAAAATTCACTCCAGGATATTGGCTGCCACTGATCCCTTTTGGTATCACGCCGTATAAGTAAAAGCACATATAAGTTTACTGTAAGTGACACATACGCATGGCTGCTATCTTTTCTTTTTTTGCTCACTGTGAACATTTGCATGTGCTGCTCTTGGGTTTTATCCATCATGGACATAGCTTTAGCTTTATGAGAAATCTTACCAAAATCTACTATTTGCAAAATCTGTCACAAGCTCCCCCAGAATGTTTTTTTTTTGCCCACAGAGTAGGCTTTGCTGAAAAGAAGGTTTTGTGTCATATCTCCAGAGTGCATTTGAGGGCTGGTGTGTGAGATGCAGCCGGTGTGTGTAAACCCACACGAGTGTATCTCCCTCGGAACCTTCTGTCACTTCTCATTTGTGATTTAGCTCTCCGTCTCTTTACTTGGCTTTTCTTTCACTTTTAATAAAGTAATAATAAATGTTTACTATATGCCTACTACAAGCAAAACTTGCTAACAATGTCCCCTAAAACCCAAAAGTGATAAAGCAAAAAGTTGTTTTAAAGTAGGAGTGTAATGAAATTTTAACAGCTATCCCATTAGATGGCAATTCTGTAGGAGTTGTGCTGATGTGTGAAGGAAGCATGGCTGGTGATAAATTGCAGTAAGAGCTGTGAAATTTGCTTTGTTAATTGCGTGGGTGGCTGCAGGAATAGAACACTGAGATGGCTTATCTCATAAGCAGCCCCTATTTGACTGCTTCACTGAGCAAATTTTATAGCCATTCATATAAGTCCATGCACTGTGCAGCATACTTTCGGCAAGCAATTAGCAATAGCAGGTTAGAATCACTGCTAGCTGGCAGGGAAACAAACAATATACAACATAACATTACATAAATAAACAACATTACATTATGACCAACAGCCTAACATTAAGAAGATCCTATCTGTTGCCACCTTTACTGGGATGCACTGTCGGTTCTGACACCTTTCTATTAGATCCCGAAAAAAAAAAAATCTGCAATTTAAACCACAGTAGCCTATCTATTGAATCGAATTACATGGGCCAGCTTTTGCTCCCTACAGTACTGTATGTGCATCAATGAACCTTGTCTGCCCATCACTTTGTCACCGGTTCACTGGCTTTCCTTCCTTGGACCACTTTGGGAAGGTTCTGACCACTTCAGACTGGGAACATCCTACAAGAGTTATTTTTTTTCCTGTTGCTCCGACCCAGTCATCATGCCATCACAATTAGGACCTCGCCACAGTACTGTAGCTATGATTACAATATCTCTTTACAATGGCAGATGGAAATGGGTGGGATATATTAGGCAGCAAATAAACCTTTGGTTCTGGATGTAATAGAAACAAAAAAAGGAAAAACATGATGATTTGAGTAACTTTAACACGGGCCAAACTGTGATGGTTAAATAAATAATTTATTATTTTCTATTAGTTTGGTGTATAATAAATTATATGTGTAAAAAATGTTTAGTAAACAAAAAAATTATATGGGAAAAAAAAGCGCCTGCCTTACTAGATGCCTTATTGTCCTAGGCTAATGTCTGCACTTCTTGTACCTGTTTTCTTCTAAACTAGATCTAAAAAACTGAATTATTTTGGATTAATGAAGTTAATATATGCCTATGTGGTGCTGATGGTATTTCTCTAATTCACAGCAGCCCTTTTCTCCCTCTCTATATATATTTTAGGTTTTGACTGTGGTTCATATGGTATTGTGTGTAATTTAGGTAAATTTCAATCTCCTATTCATGTGGTTTTCAATTTAAGAGTAATATGTTCCAAAACATTGTATTTGCAAACTGGGCTGTGTATTTTATTTTGTTTTTGGCTGTTGAATGAGCAAAGATTGTATTATTAGGAATGCATTCTCTGTCAATAGAGTTAGGTCCTTATTGAACACTATGGCCCTGAGCATCTTTTTAAAAAGTGAACCTGGTATTATAGTGCTTGTTATTGTTTGTGGGGCTCTATAAATTATATACTCTGGGTGGGAATGTGTGTGCATGGATTGTACATTGAGTGCATTTCTACCGTGAACCATTGTTGATGGGATAGGCTTCGACCCTAACCCTGATCAGGATATAGAGATTACTGAATGAATGAATGCTTTTCATTTATATCGGAGAACATTGCTTAATATGAGAGTTACAGCTAAAATATAAATTTTGCTTTATAGTAAAATGACATAACAATAATAATTGCTTGGGTCCATGTTACCATAAAACATTTATGTGAATAAAGCGAATGTTATATAATAATGTGGTATATACAGTACCTATACCACATGCATTATATGAGCAAAGAGAAACACACAGTAAATGCAAATCTTTACTGAAAATATCATTTATTTATTCATAGATTGGAGACACTTTAGTGTTTAGTGTTTCTCATTGAAGAATGATAGTGGTTTGGTTTGCACATACAATTTTTTTTGTTGTTGTTATTTCTTGCATATCACAGTATATTTCAGTTGATAATTTCCATGTTTCCAAGTAAAACAAATAGAGAAATAATAAAATATATTTATTTTTATACAAATAACTGTCAAAGCTATAAGAAAATATAATATAATAAAATATATTATAATATATGCGTCATTCAACTCGTTGTTTTTTATAATTTATTAAAACTTTAAAACTCAAGTAAAGCAGGAATTTTGATCTCATCACACAGTGTCATCACAGAGTAGCAGCTAGCCAGCTAGTGTAAATAATGTTAGCTATCAATGCTAATGAGACTGTTGACAACCATTGAACTCACCATGGAAAACATACTGCCTTTATTTTAACTGCTCTTTTAGACAGGAGTACATTTTACTGTGCTTGAGGTGGAGTGTAGTTTTTCTTTGACAACTAAGCCACGCCGTTGCTTGAGACTCACCTGGAATGATGGAGAGAAAGGTTAAATGTAAAACCCTGCCAATAAAGAACAGTGATAGGTTCACTTAGCACAAGAAAAATAAGTATGTGTGTGCTCTCTCTCTCTCTTTCTCTCTCTCTCTCTCTCTCTCTTGATCGCTCGTTCATGCTCTCCTGCTCTCAAAACATCCATTTCCGGGATATTGTATATGATTTGAATGTGTCAGGGATGGTATCAGTATGTGGAATGCCTATATTAGAAGTTTAGGAACTGAATGGAGAAATTTTTGCTGCTCACATTCATCACCCTGCATGTTCATAATGTTCATGATGTTCACATTTACTTTCTTTAGTTGCAACCTGATCTAAACAATTTTCCGTTCACAAAAAATTAATATTTTTAATGACCAGTGCTCTTTTAGTATATTAATTCATAACACTGTTCTAGGGTCAGTATCAGAGACGAGATACAGAGAGAGGCACCTGACACAGGATCCCAAATGAAAATGACTATTTCCCTATAAGGGTGATGAGTCTTGGATTGGATTGGCATGGTGGCTCACCATGTCTATACTATTATAGTGGAAACACTGCTTTATGTAGGGCACCACACACACACACACACACACACACACACAAATTCACACAAATCCACTTACTGCTTTTTTGGAGGTGGAAGAAATCAGAAAACCTAAAGGACACCTACTCAGACACGAAGATAGACTGTTGCCACCCAGACAGTAATCCAAGCTTGTTATTGGACCAAAAGCAAAGATTTTTTACAGGATGCCATGTTTTAAAAACAACATTAAAATTCACTCCATAAACCCCATTAAATCAAAACATATCAACAACTGGAGTGAAAAATATTGCTCTTGTATTTCAGATTTTATTAGCATCATTTTTGAGAGTGCCTATGGCTAGATTTGTGCTTACAACATGAGTGCCATGGCCGATCCCAGATGAATACATTTTTGGAGCTCAAAGTATCAGTGACATTTTGAATGCAAAACAATAATCCCCAGCTACAATGTGATTCATTAGAAGGCCACCACAAACACAGGGGAGTGGCTGCTCTGGCCCTTGCCACATTCCTTGACTAGCTTTTCCTATGCTTTTTTTTTTATTGTTAGAAAATGCTGTGGCTTACAGAGATCAACTAATTACTGTTTTTGTCAGTTGCTTTGGCACATTTCCCAAAGCAGTCTTAAAATTCTCACAACTTTATTTGAGTTACTTAAATTACAGTAGGTTACATGATGCAACACAACTGTTTGGTTCATTTGCAAAACAAGATAATTCTGGCAAAATGCTTGATTCATGTTTTAGATCACAAATTTAGTATAATCAAATTTTCTGGATTATTATGTATAGTCAAAACCATCTAATTGTTTAGCTATAAGAAAATTTACCATAAAGGTTTTTTGAGCATATATCATAAGTGATGCTCATTTGACAGTCTACTGTATACATTCTCTGTAGCTAACTGAATGCTACTGTGTAGTATTGTGTAACTACTGTAACAAAAGCCTTTTTTTTTAATAATAGACAACGCTCTGAATGGTAGCAGCATGTACATTGCATTATTCTGTGTGTATAGCGGGAAGAAATCATGTGTGCCTGTTAAGAAGAGGTATTTATTATAGAATGCCTTCAACCCTGTTCTGTACTCAAGAAATACAGTAAAACCTGAGAAATGAAACTAGCATGGACAACATTTTATACTGTAGTTGTTGGTTTAGTGCTGTAAAAGGCATCAATAGTTCTAAAAAGAAAATTATGTACTGTTCTATCTAAAATGAAGTAAATCTAAGGAACAATGCTGTAACGCGGATGCATTCCACATCACTGGACATCCTGTCTCTCCCATATGCCTGGCACTCCATGTTCAGTGATCGAATCACACTCAGTTATTTTTCCCTTATTCTAGCTTTATTTTAAGTTATTTTACCTCCCCTTCTTTGTTGTCTTCCCATCACCATAACTCTATACATCCTCACACATCCCTGTCACAAGCAAGCAGCCTGTGCTCAATGTTCAGCTAGAGTAAGCAGGGTTTAAGGACTGTACCATACAAAAAGTCAACCATGCACAGTGCATACATATACTTTGTAAACGTAAATGTTCCACTGGTTGAGCCAACATTTGGACCTCATACTGTATTTATAAATGAAAGTCACAATTACCCCGATAAGCAATTTATATGTTTAGGAGTAATTACAACACCAAATCAATGCAATTACTGTATATTTACATATCTGTTTGTCCAAGGTTCATTGGGTATAAAACCTTTAAAATTTACATTTAGGCATTTGACAGACGCTCTTATCCAGAACCTTTTGTATTTCATTATACATGTGAGCAGTTGAGGATTAAGGTCTTTTTTTTTAACAGGAATGGAACATTGATCAAGTTAAATACTTTAATGTTAAACAAACCAAATCAGTCAGTCAACCAGTTTTAAGTAATATAACCATACAACACATACAGGACCTCATTCCTTGATATTTTACTACAACATGAAGCAAGAACTAATAATAACATGTTAACAGTCTTATAGCACTTTATGAAGCATAATTAAATTAAATAACAGGAGAAGGATGGAGAAGCTGGCACACTGCTCTCGCTGTCACACATCTGTATTTAACACTGTTTCCCCAACTGGAGCTCCGAGGTAAATGACAATACTAACAGATCAACCCCCAATTAACAAAATCCACATCACCTGTTTACGTAAGCCTTTTTGTTTTACCAATGGGATTTTGTAACATTTACATTTGTAAATAAATTAAATTACCTAAAACTAGCAGACTGCAGTAGATGTGATCAGAACGAAATTAAGTTTTCTCAGAATTAAATATTTTGTCTGTAGACAGTGTGACATCGCTTTTACTACTATTTTAAATATAGGTTGTAAAGGCATCCTAATTAGTTAATCAATGCTCTTTTCTCAAGCATCTTCCCAAATACTGGGGTAATTTACTATGCACCTGTAAAAGTCTTCTACTACCTGAATAGTGAGTTCTTTTAATTAACATGGTTTCACAATGTGAAATAACTGTACTTCTTCAGCAACCTGCATGATGTGGGTTTAGATTGTATGAGCAGGGCATAAGATGCCACTGCATTAAAAGCCAATGCTGCTATTTAACAGAATACAAATTCACCAAGAGGTTTTTAAGAATTGCCATATCTTTGATAAAGAACCTTAGGATTAGACACATTTAAGAACAAATAAAAGTTTTCATGTTTGCTTTTTGTAGTTAATATCTATACTAATAAAGCTGACCAAGGAACTGCCATTTTGTCAAACAAAGAAAACAATTAACGAGATTTTTAACTAATGGAATTAGGTTAAGTACCCTGCTTATTAAAACCTGAAAGGATACTTGTGAATCATCAACTCTGGAAAAGAAATGTGGTTGGAAAAAAAATCATGAATGGAGATCTCTTAAATGCTTGATGAAGTGGCATCATTAAAAAAAGCATAAATGTTATAACAACTTTAAGAAAGTAAGAGCATTTCCCTATAGAAAATTTGATGAACATTTGCAGGATTGGGACTAAACATCTGTGTGGCCACGGGGCCAGAAGGAAACCAGTCGTTCAAAGAAAATCTGAAAAAAGGCTTTAATTAGCTAGGGAGCATAAAGATTGATAATACAAACAATGGAAAAAGGTCAGAAAGGTAACCTAATGAGTCCTAGAGTGATGGGCGTGTCCACTGTACAATCCTCTAAAGGCAGTGTTATGAGCTGGGGTTACTTCAGTTGCTAAGGTCTAGGCTCAGGAATATTACACAAAAGTCAGCTGATGACCTGAATGTACTGATTGTACAGGTTATCCCATAATTTGTTTTTCTTCCCTGATGGCATGGCCATATTCCAGAAGTCAAACTGTGAATGTAGTTCTGGGAGAATAAAGATTCATTTTCACACATTTTCTAAACAATTAGAGTTTTTTCAGTGTATACTGTATGCCTGCATTCCATCTGACCTGCATGTGCTTTTATAAAAGAAGTTATGCTGACTGTATCAGCTGTCTTCTCCTTTCCATCAGTGCATTTCTCTTTCTATAAAGGACGCAATTCAGAATCTGTCAATCACATTTTCAGGGTTATTTATACAATATAATTAATCTAAATAGGTCAGTTTTCTTAACTCTGTTTCACCACACCAACTACATAATAAACAAAATTATATGAATGTTCCACCTTGCTTCTTGTGGAAGAGAGCATCTACAGTACATATTAAGTATTGGTTCAATTGAAACTTTCTAGTCGGTGCTTTTACATAGCTAATGAAAAAAATAAGCACAATAATTTAGTTTTCCTATTGCTTGATTAAATTAGCTCTTAAAAGCATGGGGTGGTCAGTAGCATGTGGAATGAAATACTACAGAGTATTTAAACAGGGAACTGAGCTTGACATTTGCATCTTGGGCTTGACATTTGCATCATGTCTCCTGTGTAGCTGTGCATGTGATACTAGCATTAGAATTCTATTAATTTATCTGTGATGAACTCCATTAAATCTGCAGATGAATTATTACCTGCAGGTAGCTCAAGTGAAGCTGCAAGGAAATAAACAAACTTAATAAATAAATAAATGCATCAGATTACAATAAATCCCCAGAAGCATGTAATTGGCACCACTGTGTGCACATTTGCATAACCCTTTTTAAATGAGGCCTGGTCCTCAATGTCATTTACCAAATTTAAATTAAATGGGGGAAAAAAAGAAATAAAATCAAAGCAAACAGCCGGAAAACTGAAGCGGTAAATAGAGAAGTACTGTAGGGTCAAATTGGTTAAGAGACCTTGGTAAGAGACCTGCTGATAGTACACTGGTCGATTTATCTATATTCCTTATAGGGTGTTAATTAGATTTACTAGTGAATGGTTAGTGAATTAGTAAATTCACATTCAAATGAAATATGTCATAACAACAGTGTTAAGCTGAAGAATGTGGAGATCAGATGACTTACCTCGGCTCATAGTAGGGCTGTACGATTTGATAAAAAATGGAAAAATTATTTTGACACATATTGCGATTGTGATTTTTAAACCGCAATGTGTAACTATTACATTTTTAAGGTAACTTTAGCCTTTATTCATCACATACTGTATACATATACTGTATTACTGCATAGTAAAATGCTTTTTCTTTACATATCCCAGCTTCTTGTTAGTAGGCTGAGGGTGAGCTATTACTGTATAAGGGGGCCCCAGGAGCAGATGGGGTTCAGGGCCTTGCATAAGGGCCCAACAGCAGCAACCTGGCAGAGCTGGGGCTCGAACCAGTGACCTTCCGATCAATAACTTAGAGCCTTAACAAACATCACCACACTTTTTGTTTTGTTTTGTATTCAAACATATTTATCTAGGCTAATGCAAAGAATGGCACAAACAATCATTTGGAGGATGGATCTTAAAAGTATAAAGAAAACAACTTAAATTACTGACAACCTCTCGACTCCAGACTATGAATATTTTGCATATTTCCATATAGTGATTTTGATTTTTATGCAATCAGGTGTGCAGCAGTAGCTCATATTTGACATAGGGGTGGCAGAGGGCAAAGTTAAACTTCACTTTGTCTTTTGCTCAACCTGAGTAATGAAAATAGTCTGTCTGCACAGGGATATAGGGTGTTTACATTACATAACACCTGAGTGGTTCATAAATATTCATCCTGCTTCCACAGAGGAGGTAGAATTAACATTCTAGAAGTGCTCTTGGCTCCTTGAGTTAAAACTTGTAAGACAGACAAACATAGAATAAATGGATAGGGTAGAGGCTTCTAATCAATACTTATTTATAATTAGAGATAAAGACAGAGACATGGGAGGAAATGTTGAGGTGGCAGATAAGTGCATCTTTTATTTTTTTTTCCCTGGAGGGATGAGAGATCAGAAGCTGAACCCTAATGCTGTTCTTACAACCTCACTTTATACTGTACAATACAACACAACTAGGAGACTCCCAAGTAGTTTAAATGTCGACTGATAGATTCTACACATATCTGAATATGGGGGTGAACATTATACTTTTATAACATATTCCATGAATTTGTCACCACTAACAGATTATGTTTAGTGGTGGAAAGCACCATGCAGAAAATATATATTCATAAAGTGCAAAATATGAGTGATTATTCCCCATTAGGGTAGGAATACTTTATCATGGGATAAAGGTGATCATTCAAAGTGACTTTGTATTGATTTGTGATGACCATTCCCTCGAAAAGGACAAGAGAAGGCAAACTATGTCAGCAAAATGCACGCACAGCATGAGAGACACCAGGCTTCTTTCTCTACTTTCTATACTTTATTGAATTGTTTAACTTTAATTGCAGTAATATGTCACAGATAATGGTTTTATTTAATGAATTATGTCAAAGACAAAGTAAGTCTTAAGTAGCAAAATTAAACACGTGCCCTTAAGAATAGAACCTCGGCAATAATGTTGTTTTAGGCTGAAATGGACACAGTGTTATTTAAAAATCAGTAGTAAGCCAAATCAAAGGTAGACTGAGATATGCATGGACAGATAGATGGACAGATGGATGGAGGGACAAATGATGGACAAAACCTTTAGTATAACAGCAATATTTATATTATTTTGCAATAATTATTATTTTGTTTGTCCAGATGTCTTAGGATGTTAAGAAGAGTCAGTGATGTCTTTTTGTATATATCACATTGTGCATAATTAAAGGCATCAAAGATGATTAAATAGGGTCAGACTTGCTCTGCTGGCTCTCAGAATTTTATGAGATTTACTCTTTAGGTATGAAAATTTTGGGACTAGATTATGAGGTACCTTTTGATATTCTATGGTATTGAAGAATTCAGACGGTGCTGTAAAGGTATCAAAAGGTTTGGTATCAAAGCCCTATATGTGAGGTTAGTGAACAAACCATTGGTGCCTTGAGAATCAGCTTTCTTGGTTCTGCAGACCTTCTTTATACACTACTGAAGTTTTGATGTTTTTATAGCAGGAAAATAAAAATTACATACACAACATTGTATTAGACAGAGTAGAGACATGCACAACCAGAAAGCTCTGTAGTTTACCCATTTGGATAGCATTGTGAGTCAGACATAAAGACCCAAGTGGCACACTGACTTGAACTTGACTTTAACTAAACCCTAGAGACTAAAAACTTTTAAAAACTAGAAATTTTAAGGTTGATTCAAACATGAAACAGCTAAAAATTTAGATCACCAACATAATTCAGAAAATTAACTGAATTTCCCTGCGTAGTTATTTATTGCAGTGCTACTAGCATGGGGTTCAATAAATAGAATAAGTATGGAAATAAATAGATATAAAATAAGGCTTAATCCCGAAATAAAGCATAGAGCAATTTTAAAGCATTGCCGTTTTTATAGAGCAGTCTCCAAAATTCCTTAAAAATATTAGAAAAGATCCCAGAGGCTTAAATGCCCAGTTTCTAAAACTACTGTATATTTAACATGGTCTACACACAGAAGGGTCTCATTTATTTTTACACAGTAGGGTGAAAGTATTAAGGTTAATACAGCCGCAGCAGTGTTGGTTATTGCTACTCATTTGCTTTCTGCCAAGAACCAATTATGCACTATGCCTTTTTGGTTACACACTACAAGAAACAATTACAACTCCCTGTTCAAAACAGTGTGCAAAACAAGCACACGTGTCATAATAGAAAGGATTAGTTATTTTCTATCCAGATTTAAAGAAAAGGCAAGTAAAAAAAAATAATAATTAACAGCAACTAATATACAGTTGTTTGTGTCTGTTACAGGCATTTATTTGCTGTTTTTGCAAGATGCAATAACAGTGAACAGAGTGTTCTGTTTTGATAAGTAAGTTCTGTCCAGCTGCTTAAACATTGCTTCTAATGGTTTTGCATATGTACAACAACAACAACAACAGCAATAATAATAACAATAATAATAATAATAACAATAATAATAATAATAATAATAATAATAATAATAATAATAATTATTATTATTATTATTATTATTAATTGGGATCAGTCATGCTAATCACAACTTTCTTATCGTAGACAGGTGTAGGATTAGGGGGCTTAAAAATAAAGAAAAGCAAAGTTAAAACAGAAAGGTGCTTTTAGCCATGCAACAGTTTTTATTTCCTGATGGTCAGATCAATAGAATGCCAAAAGCAGCAGAGGACATGAGAGGTGGAAAACATGTTGGTGGCAGTTCCACCTCTAAAATGCCACTGTATGGTCAGTAATGGGGGCCAAACCAAAGTACTCCATGGGAATAAGAGGGAATAATCAATAACTTCTTTTCTTAAAACAATTTATATAAAGATTTGGTAGTCGACTGTTTTTAAAAAAAAAAAAAATTCATTAGTAATTTGTAAGTAATTATATATTTGAAGTAGCTGGCTGTTGATCATGTGGGAGATGTCCATTGATGCATTCAAGTATAACAAAAAGAAATATGGTATCTTAAATAATATGACTGTGTGAGTAATAAAAAAAAATCACAATCTCGATTCATACAAACATGTGACCTTATTTCTAAATGACGATGATTCACTTGCATGTATTTGTTACTCTGCATTCAGATCATGCTGCATGCATGTATTCATTTATTTACTTTACAGTAATTACAGATGCTGTATCAGTCACAGGTCAGACTCACACATTGTAACACAAAAACTATTAATTCACCAATCGAGCCAGAGATTAGTAAATAATTCAGTCATACAACTCGATCACATCTCTCATCTCTCTTCCTCATTTACGGTGTTCCACTGACACTCACATGACATGTAACTAGGAGACAGACACAAACAATCTAACAATTTAAAGTAGTATGCCGTTATTAAAACTGTGTTTTCCGTTCAGATTATATTTTGGCTTCCTTAAACTTTCACTCATGTGTACTTAATTTGTATTCCTATACTTTCTCCTGTACACTCAATATCACAATGCTGTACTCACTCAATTCCAGCCAATCAGAGGCAAGCGGAGGGCAATACTAGCCAATAAGGAACTGAAGGGTAGTACATTTTGACAACCTGGAAAAAAAAAAACATTGTTTTTTCTTTTGACAATGGAAAAAATTATACAGATATAAATGCATGTGATGCATACATTTATATCTGTATCATGTTTTTCAGTCAAAGGTAAATGTCTCACACACACACACACACACACACACACACACACACACACACACACACAGAGAGAGAGAGAGAGAGAGAGAGAGAGAAACAGGCATGTACTGTTCTAATTAGGATATAACTAACTGTATTAGGTAAATAAACCTGACGTGTTGATTCTAGCTGTCACACAGAGATTCTTAAAACAGATCAAAAACTTAATTACATAGAATTATACTATGCATGGATGAATTGTGGAAACAATTGTGATTTACATTTTAGCAAGAATTATGTAGGCCCAGTAAATAAATAATAAATACAACTCTAATCAAAAAAAAAAATCGAAAAGTGTCTACCCACCATCTCAGAACACCCTAACCTCTAACTTTAACCTCTAAAATCATGGGAAATGCCACGTAAACAAGGGAAATCCCTACAAATCTTGCTTAATACATCTGTAAATTGTTATTAAGAAGATTTATGAAAGGAACTTCATCCATCATGCAAACTGCATAGGATGCCGACATCATTATCATTGCCTTCCCAGAATTGCCTAAATTCTAGTTTAATAATATGGCACTTTTTCCATATATATATATAATTATATACAGTAGCAAGGATATTCAACACTGACTGTATACATTACTACAAAGAAACAGATTGATTTATTGATAGATCTATCCATTTTCCAGGCACATTTCCAATATGGTTACAATATCCCTTACAAAAAAAAAGAATAAATGCAATTCAATACATGCAATCCAGAATATCAATACATATTTAAACAATTGGCTGTTGATGTATGAAGGAACAGGAGCTAAATAAATGTGCTACTTTATCAGCATTTTCCTCTCTTCTTTCAAATGCCACTGTAAATAAAGATCATAATGTATGATATTTCCCAGTAATACAGACTTTGAAAA
Organism: Clarias gariepinus; assembly: GCF_024256425.1. Taxonomy (NCBI): domain Eukaryota; kingdom Metazoa; phylum Chordata; class Actinopteri; order Siluriformes; family Clariidae; genus Clarias; species Clarias gariepinus. The sequence goes on from NC_071100.1 coordinate 41,768,467, forward strand.
TATACTTTGGATAGTCAAGTAACACATCAAAAATCCTGAAGTCTTTGCTTATCTGTAACATTATGGTGGTGCCAGCATAACAGACCAAGAAAGGAGATATTGAAACAGGACAAACATTTATGGTCGTACTGTACAACAATTTCTATTGCCAGATGATACTCAGATGAAACTACCAGCATCCTACCAGCATTTTAAAATATTAAACTTATTATTTCTTTCATAATTGCATAATTAATAAATGTATAATCTTTTTACTTATATTTGAAATTTACACCAAGTATATTTCAGTAGACAACTAACCAAATTGCAGCTTGTGTAAGTACATATTTAACAGATCACACATGAATCAGATCACGCAGATTTTCTTTACACATGAACTGGCCACCACATTGCACCTAGTAATCTAAATTAAAGGTGGCCATAGAGTGATGTGGCCCATAGTGTTTTTTTTTTTATTGATTAATTTATTAATGTATTTTTATTCAGGCAGTGCATACTGTATAATATTGTAGTGTTATATAATGTTGAAGTGAAACACAATAATCACAAAAAATATATCACCTACATACCTTTCCATTGTTTATTAAAGAAGTTTAATAAGATATTTTATTAATGTTTTTAAATTAAAATCCTTAAACACATCTCCTGTTATACTGAACTTCCAGCCTCCTAACACACAGTATGAATGCAGATCAATCCCTGCTCTCTGTTTCACCCAGATGAGGATGGGTTCCCTGTTGAATCTGGTTCCTCTTAAGGTTTCTTCCTATTACCATCTCAGGGAGTTTTTCCTTGCCACTGTCGCCCTCGGCTTGCTCATTAGGGACAATCTTATCATTTCGATTCATACACATTCACATTCCATACAAACTTAAATAATTATTTTGATTGTGTAAAGCTGCTTTGCAACAATGATGATTAAAAGCACTATATAAACAGAATTGAATTGAATTAAATAAATTTTTTTTTAAAAGTATCCCTTCTACGGTCAGTAAAACTGTTTATATCAATTCCTGTCTTGGGTGTGTGCGCATGGAGTGACGAGTTAGTGAAAGGTTGCACCTACTGTTTTAGCATTGCTGCCTGTAAAATATAGACATGTGTATGTTGTGATTACAGATGTCACCTCTCTAAAAAGATAGAGATTAGATACACCAAACCCTTTATTAGCTGATCTACAAAATTCTATTTTATTTTAAAGAATTGTAATCACAAAACTGAATTATTTGTCTTTCATCATTTGACTCTAAAATAATAATATTACCATGGTTACCACAGTTTACTCTGATAGACAAATGTTGTTCTGTTATCCACATGTAATACCAACAGTGTCAATTCTTGCCAGTTTTAACTTCCATAAAATTCATTTTGTGTAGCCGACAAGGAAAGCATTTGTCAAAAATCCTTTTTTATTCATTTGATTGTAAACATTATGAGCGGTTGAGGCGGTGGTGAAAACAACCAGTGGAGAATCAGACGCCTTGTCTTCACTTAGAAAAGAGGAAAGTATAAATTCACTGCTGTGTACACCAAATCAATGAATCATGCTGTTTATTCAAACTTTAGATAAAGCAGTCTCTCTTAAAAATGTTTATTTGGCTTGGCTACACTTAAGCTGTTTGCCATGTTCCAATAGAACGCCTGAGCCTCCAATAAAAATCGTTTAGCAACTGGACAGCTGTTTATAAAAGAAGGAATTAGGACTGTGGGCTTCTCGTTGCTCACATCTCTTATTTCTTTTATTCCTTTATGCTGTCTTTTATTAATCCTCACATTCACATTTTGTGTTTAGCAGACATTTGGGAGTACAATGCTCAGAGGCCCAGTGATGGTAATTTGGCAGTTTTAGGATTTGAACTTGCAACCTCCTGCTCGCTGGCACAAGACACATTAAAAGACACAGAATGAGTGAAAATAAAATTTTAACCATTTTTTTTATTTTTAGTTTACAGTAAGGAAATTAAGCATTAAGTCTTGCCTACACATGCTTGACATTTGTTAAAATATAACACGTCCTAAGCTTTGATTACGGCGTGCACTGTGGTTTTTCGTGCTTCAAAAAACACAGTTACAGAAAAAATTCCATTAATGTGACCAGTTCATTCAGGTAATCATTACACTGCCACATAACATTGCCACATCACTTGGTATTGAGGTCAATCTGGTCCAAAGTCCATTCTTAAAATTGTTTCTTAATTTCAAGCCCCTTATTCTGATTAGTCTCACTAAAAATGGTTTTCTTATGGTCGCAGCGTTCAGTTCTAATCTGGTGAGGTTTTTTGTTGTTGTTAGTGTGATTCTTTTACTTTATTTATTAAACCCAGATGTGAACTCTGGCGTCAATTTTTGTGATCAACTTCCCCAAGTATTTACGTGATCTCTTCACTAGTTTTTTTCCGTCCACATTTTGTTCATAATTTTAATTGGTCTGCATTATTTTCTCAGGATCTAATCACTTTTAGAAGGTTTTCAATTTTTTTATGTTCTTTAAAGAAGGTTGTCACATTTAGTCTTGTCTAGTTTATTTTTATAAAAATTACACGCATTTGAGTTTTTAATTACTATGATAGCATAATTTTTTTAGATTTTTACATTAGTATGGCAAGTAACTTAAAATGACCTAAAATCAGATGATGAACAACATGCTCCAGCTAGCAGTAACTTGAATTCCAGCCATTTCAGAAGGGGACTGTTTTTTTGGGCCAGACAGTGCATAATGTTAAATATTACAACTAGAATGTCTACCTGTGACTTCCATTCAGTACCATATCATATGTAATGGTAGAAAGCATATCATTAGCAGTCCTTTGACCTTGTAGTATCATTATAAATCAAATGGACATTTAGCCATTGCACTACTCTTATAAAATCTCCCAAGGGAGGGAAACTTTATTAGAACAGTGTTTTTGTTAGGTAAAAGACAGATCATTATTGAAACAGCAGCTTATTACAGAGACAGTGTTAATGCAAGGTAAGCCTAACTGCTTGATCTCTCTGCTAATCAATAGTTACTGCAAAATGCAGGAGCTATAAAGATGCTGAAAAGGCAAATGCAAGGTATATAAAACAGGAAACATAGAAACATAGAAACATATCCATCTCCTTGTTTTTTCAGGCCTGTTTGACTGGTTTGTTCACCAAAGCTGTTACTCCTAGAACAGAGCTGAGCAGCTTCTTGTAATCATATTACACTTACTCCCCCATAGAGACGCAAGCTGCTGTTAAGATGGTTGACTCTCCAGGGCACCATTGCCTGTCAGCAATGAAATTTTTAATTATCACCTGGAAACCAATCTTTATGCCTCCCCATGGCATGGTTGAAAGAAGGAAAATGCTGTAAAAAATCTTCCATACTTACATTATCTTACTAGCAGCAGAGTTGCCAAGTTGTTACTGTGATTAATATTTACAGCCAGGGTCTGAAATTAACTGACTCACCAGCCAAGTTGGCAAGTAGATGAAAAAAATCCACCGGCCAAGCATATTTTTTTTACCAGCCAAAACAATAAATTGCTTTTTGTGTTACATACACATTCCTTTCAGTGCATTTTATTGATATAATAAGGTATCATGCTGTATGCAAGCTGAAAGAGCAAAAATTAGTTTTATTGATCGATTAGCGCCATCACAAGGGGTGTGAGGAGGAGACGTCAGACTCAGCCCTGGACACATTACACAGATACTTTGTTTTCCTTTTCTTTAGCGGCAAAGTGCTTTTATTTTGAATGTTAGCTAACTTTTTGTAAATATTTCCAGATACTGGCTAATGAGGCTAACACTAGCAACAGACAAAATTGCCAGGAGACTCACCAATAGAGCAAACAGCAGTGTGTTGACTGGCATCAGTATGTGCATGTGTTTCCTACCTTGAGGAACCTCTGACTTGTACACAGTAGAGGAGTGAAAAAATAAAGCTGCAGCTTCACCAAAACAAAGATTTAAAAAAACATATATATATTTTTTTACTTTATTACATGGCTATTCTGGTACAACAATTTACCTGCCATACGGCGGATATACTCAGCAAATGGAAAATCCACCCACGTCAGACCCTTTTTATAGCATACTTACTGTAGGTTTATGACACACTGTTAAATTCCATCTAACCATTTAGGAACCTCTGTAGTCCAACTAAGGATCATGGAGGACAACGGGGACCATTGTATTTATTCCCATTTGTACAACCATTTGTGATAAAACCTCCAATAAATCAGCCATACAGGCAAACAGCTGGTAACCTTCACACTCTCCAGGCAATTTGAAAACGCCAATTAGTCTAATCTTCATGTTTTTAGACTGTGGGAGGAAACTGGAGAACCCAAAGGAAATCCACTAAGCATGGAGAAAACATGCTCACAGGCACGATGTGGGAATCGAACTCGGGATCTAGAGGTGCAAGGCGACAATGCTAACCACTAAGCCACCACTGTAAAATAAGTAGTAGTATATTTCTGTAACAAATGTGTTATTGTAATTCTTTACTGCCAAATAAACATATTAAATACATTTGAAATATAATGAAACATTTGAAACACAAATCGGATAAAACATCGTGTCACAACCATTTAAGTCCACATTAGAAGCAAAGAAAATTTGTTTAAAATAAAATTTCAGAATCCATTGGTTGCAGTCATGAAAACCACAGAAAACAGACAGCAAGCTATAGAATATGGGTTATCTTTTTAAAGCATCAGGCAGGAAGTGAATGTTAGAAAGTTCATCCAACAATGTTGTGTAGCTATATGTATCTTTATCTCCATTACTTTGCTAGAATGATATACTTAATATATGCTAACTGAAGCTATCATCCTAAAAAAAAAATGAGCCCGATATATGTTTATTAAAAAAAAAAAACAAAAAAAAAGAGCAGCAACACAAATAATGGCTAAAATGCTCAGAGCTATAAGAGTTAAAGTTCCTTCTGCCATTTGGGTGCCAGGACAGAGACTTGCATGAGACTTGCATGCCTGGTTTGTACCCTGTGAGAGAGTGGGTCCAGCTGTGATAGAGCCTCAGGGGGAATATGGTACAGAGCAGGTTGTGATTAGTCTTTTTCAGGTAGGAGGGCAGAGGTCAGATTTTGGCTTTGTAGGCAAGAATGGGTGTTTTAAATCTGATAAATGCAGCTACATGAAGTCTTTAAAGCAAGCACAGCAAAGAAATGCTGAGGAAATCTCAGGACGTTGGTTGCTCCCTTAACATACCGAGCACTTTGAACTGCTGAATCTGCTTTTCTTACCTGTAATTTCCCCTAATTGGAGCTTCTCATTTCCCTTCACATACAAATGCCTGCTTTTCGTAACTTGATTTGTATTGACCCATAATCCGCATTGTAATTAGTGGCCTGCCAACCATGCTACAGTGTCTAAATTTCTTGGAAAACTGTCTTGGCATTGATGACCTGTGATGTCTGCTGCATTGATTGAACTGTATGTTACATAGTGTAGTGTACTACGGGACCATGAATAGGATCACTCTGCTTAAACTATTACTTAAGGGATCACTTGGCCTCTATCCAGCCTTTCTTGCTTTACAAATTATGTAAAACAGTAAAATACACACACAATAGTGGGGACATTTAAAGAAGACAGTTTTACTGTACTGTTAAATAAACATAATACAAATCATCTGATCATAGTGGGTCTTAGTTTTAGGCACTTACAACAACTGTTCAGCACATGCAAACGTTCCCCCTTACCAGCAAACATCTACTGTAGGTAATTAAAATCGACCTTGTTAAATTATAAAAGTATCTTGGTTTTCACCTATTTAATAAATGCGTTACATAGAAAAGACAAGAGCAATTTTTATCTGTTGAAGAGACTCTAATCTTTTGCAGTGCACAAGGCACACTTGAGAACCTTTTTTGACTTGGTGGTGTCACGAGTCACCATAGAAATGGTCTGCTTGAGTAGCAGTATTGCAACTGGCCACAGAAAAGAGGCTTAACAGAATAATTACAAATGTCAGTTCTCTCATGTGGTGTCCACTTAACCCGGTAGCCATGCTGGATGAACAAGGAATGGTAAACAAGTTATCATCCATTTTAGAGAACATGTCCCCCCCCCATGCCTAACATTCTGACTGCACGTACTGTATTGTCTCCTTCAGTTGCAAGTCCCTTTACCTGTGGTGTGTGAAGGAGAGATAGCACTAATTCCTGCTAATCCATTAGCCAATCCCAGTTTAAGGCCATGTTTTTTTTTCTTTGTTTTTGCCTTTGATTGGGTAATTTGTGTAATTTATAAATTAAGAATGCCTGCACCTACAGTATACTCTGCTCCTCCAACCTAATGGCATCTATGATACCGTCAGTATAAAACCCTCAGGTGGTGGACTTACTAAAAACCCTTTTAAACATAGTTGTTGTTGTTGATGATGTTTAAACCTGCCTGAACCCAGAGTAGCAAACCAGTCACACACCAGATATGACTGTGATTTGTTTAACTTGCCAGTATTATATCATAAATCAAGCTAAAAATGATTATAATTCAAAAACACTTTTCTAGTCTGTATTAAATACTAAGAAACGTGTTTACCTGAATTTTTACCTTATGATCACTAGAGCTTTAATTTCTATGCCTGTGAACTTTATAGTGCTTGGCTAGATATTTATTCACCTGAAAGATAACATTGTCACTACAGTTTTAAACTCCTGCCATGTTACAATTTGTAATCAGGTTCCTTGAATGCCAATCCCTGCCTGAAATTTCAACCATTTCAGGACCTCTTTTTTTTGCAAGCTGTACCCAACATAATCTCACATTTGTTTATTATTCCAAATTCGTCTGAACCTTTTTTCTGTTGGAGGGAAAAAGACTAACTTTGCTAATATTACTTACTTATGTCATCTGGGCCTGTATTCCTTCTTCTGTATTTTCAGTGATGACAAGGAAATGGTAGTTGCGTTCATACTGAGAACTGATTCGAACTAAGGAGACATTCTGCTTACCTACTGTATTGATTGTCTATTCATTATTTTCCTGAAGATGCTCTGTGAATGTTCTTAAAAGTAACATTAAATTAAAAGAAACTTGACATCAAGTGCTTGCTGATTGCATCTCTTTCACTGCAAGGTTAACTTAAATTAACAAATGACCACACTGGCCAGTTTATGAACACATAACATAGAACAGTGAACACATTGTATTGTTGTATTTTTAACTAGTCCTTGCCTGGAGCAGAATGATTAAACATACATCTTTAATAGATGAAGAATTAGTTGTAAAGTTTTTAATTTGAGTTTTTTTTTTTTAAATAATACTATCTATTTTAAGCAGCTCACCTGTTCCTCTGGCAACCAAACAGACCAAAAGAATAACACTTCCACCATATATATATATATATATATATAAATAAATATATATATATATATATATATATATATATATATATATATAGTATAGTATAGTATAGTATAGTATAGTATAGTGTTTTTTGGGGTTGAATGCCTCTGACCATTTGGGTCATCTTTGGTCACCTTGACAAAGTGGTACACCACTTCTTAACCAACCAACCTACTATTTAAATCTGCACTTCTTGGACTTTCCCATTGTATTGTGTTGGTCAATACAGTGAGTGCTGTTAAACAAATTCTTGCTGGCTTCCATATGGCAAATGTTAACAGCACAGCTTGTTATAGTATGTCATGTATTCAATTTTAAATAAATTAAAACTTGTGCCTCAAAAAATCTTTCATTTAAGATGTACAGTATGTACATCTTTGTAGTTCCTTACAAAAAGAAAAGAAAGAAAGAAAGAAAGAAAGAAAGAAAGAAAGAAAATGAAAGAAAAATCTAAACAAAAAAATCTAAACCTAATACTACAATAACATTTACATTCATGATAAGTGTCTCTATAAATACTACTGCTAATGGTATATTAATACACTCCATTAATATTTACTCTCCATTATTCACCAGCATGGTCTTGCCTTTGATTTCTCTGCTGATGATTTAAAAGAAAAGCCCTAATGCTCAGGACATTACCTGCTGGATGATTGCCAGGTTCAAATACAATTCAACAAGTCAGGAAATGTTGGCGGGCTGTGGCATGTTTTAGATGCCAACAAAACTCTTTCTGCTGTCCAAAATCTTTGACTATAACTGCCATTTTCATGAATATTGCTTCCATATTGCATCTTAGAATAAAAATGCAGAAACATTGGTTGACACATGTATTACACAGGTCACCATTACTGTAATTGAGCTTGCTCTTACACATCACTGACTTCCATTCTTATCCCTGAATAAAACTGTACAGTAATCTTCACATTCCGAGCACTCCATGTATTAGGTCCTTCTAGCTGCTCTTCCCTTAAAAAAAAATCTGTCTCCACTCATTTAAGTCCTTTCATACGGACTTTACTCCTCCTACAAAACTCTCGACAGCTGGTAACTGATCAGATTCATTATTGCCGCTCCCTCAAACCTCACCTCATTCAAAAACCTTAGAACATATTTACTTTTCTCTTACTTTGTCTTCCACTTTTCTAACCTTCCTCACTTTTTATTCTTATTGTTTCTTTTAGATCACATTTCAGATAAACCTTGTTTTTGTAAATAAACAACATTTGGTTAAACATTATATATTCATATAATATATATATTCCTATACACAGGCTTTTTAATAGAGGTTGAGTGAACACTATCTAGTACAGTATATTCTATAAAGTACAGTATGTATGTATGTGGTGGCAGGTAACCAAAATTTAAGGTGAATAAAGGTGAGCGAATCAGCGAATGCCCAAAAACCGCAATGAAAGGAAGCAATGTAAGAATGATGTAAGAGACTGATAAAGTCATAGAGGAAATGATTACTGCAAGTGAAGTCCACTAAAGGTGGATCTAAAATTCATTCAATTGTGGGGTAATTAGTATTGCCCACAATCTTTTTTCTTGTTTTGCTTAATTTTTTTAAATAAATAATGGCATGTTGAAAAAAAGTTATATGTTGTTGTTTGTCTGAGGTTGTATTTGCCTAATCCTAAGACCCCCTATGATCAGATGACTTATTGGCTGCTTTAACAGTTCAGTTCAGCACACCCTCCTGCAATTCTAATGAAAGACAAAAGCAGTGTGAACGTCAACAGCACAGTTTTGCATTTTTATGAAGTTTTAGATTTTTTGCTTGAGCATAAGATCACACTGATGCTGTCCTCTTTATTAGACTGTAAAATTAAACAAATATTTATTAAGATTATTCTCATAGCCCATTGTAATCTAGATGAACAGCTCCCGTTGTAATGCAGGATTAACCACATCAAATAATGTCTCATCTGTGCATCAAGAAAAAGGCAAAAGAAGAAGAAGGCCATCTGTGTTACTTGTGTACTCGTATTAAAAAAAAAAAAAACTTACGAGCCATGGGTGGCGGGCCTAGAGCCTATCCTAGGAGACTTAGGGCATGAGGGAGGGTACACCCAACCAATCGCAGGGCACACACACAAACACCCACCCATTCACACAGTATGGGCAATTTGGGAACACCAGTTAGCTTAATCTGTATGTCTTTGGACTGTGAAGTAAACCGGGTTACCAGGAGGAAACTCACCAAGCATGAGGAGAACATGCACACAGACCTGAGGCGGGAATCAAACCCTTGACTCTGCAGGTGCAAGGCGACAAGTACTAACCACTAAGCCTCTGTGCTGCAGGAGAACCTTTATCCCAGCATTTTATCCCAGTGTGTTTGTTCTTGTGCTCTATGGTGGGTTGGCACCTCATCCAGAAAATCTCCCGCCTTCTGCTTGAGAGAAGCTTACCTTTCCACTGTAGGCACGCTGGGCACAGTGAATAATTATACTATCCTCCTGAAGAAGGTTTATTTTTATTCTACTAATTTTACTCAGGGGAATGGTTAAATGGTGTAAGTATTCAATTAAATTTATTTATAAAATATTTTCAACCAGTAGACATTGTCACAAAGCAGCTTTACAGATATATTAATGCAGATTTATATTTAGATCTCTGTTAAGGAAGCCAGTGGTGACACTGCGATGGAAACCTCTGTGAGAAGACATAAGAGAGAAACTGTGAAATGATCCAGACTCCAAAGAGAACCCATCCTTTTCTGGGTTATTGTGATGGGATGTGAGAGTGTGTCATTAATACATGCAGTTGTGGAAAAGAAAAGTATTACCATATTGTGCAGAGTATAGTCTCAAGAATACAAGAATATCGTAATATTCTGGTGAGAAACGAGGATACAGAAGATAGGGTTAGATGGAGGCAGATGATTCGCTGTGGCGCCCCCTGACAGGGAACATATTCTGGTGATTATATAAGGGGGAGTCTTAAGCATACACTGTTTTTAAGAAGTACAAATCCAAAGGGATCTATAGGAGTTTCGTTTCTGTTTCAACTTTTCCAACTAGCATGTTTAAGCTTAACCTACACATGCAAAATAATAAAGTGAAATTTTTGCACACTTTTGAATTGTGTCGATTGGTATTACTTTTTAAGTAAGCAGGGTAAGGATGTTTTCAAATCATCAGGTACTCATTCTTAGTGGTATTGTTTTCGAATACACTGGTGAGAAGATCAATGCAAAGTGTTGATGATTTGCCTGTATATTGTTATTTCATTAGTTATTACAAGAGTTTTTTTAACAAACAGCAGGAGAAAAGGGTTTAATTAAATGACTTTTTCATCAACACACACAAGAATAAAGAGATAAGAGATACTCTCCTTAAAGAGAAATAAGTAAGGATAATGAAAAGATCGTTTCTTGAGTCAGATTCAATATATAAAAACAAAATAGAGTAAAATCAATTGTTATACTGACTTAATGCTAACAAATAATAAATATTAGAAAAATTATCTTCTTAACTTAATAAATATTGTACAATGATATACGTGAACTGTAAAATTGATTGGTTGTATTTTGATCTGAACATTTCTCCTTTGCAATTTACACACAACTGCGCTCTGATCTCAGTCAGAGAACAAAAAGCCGCCAATTCGCTGAGCTAATCTGTCCTGCATCAGCCATTGTCTCCTTCCCTCTCTTACCGGCTCACAAATAATCTTGGTTGGGCAGTGAAGCGTACACCACTGCACTCCTTGTTTTCAGGAGAAGGAAGGCTGCACTTGAAGGAGTCTACAAAATCTGACAGCTTTAGTTGCGACATTATGATGTAATCAGTCTTTGTTTGCGTTCTTCAACGGGACCCCAATTGAGATACCCTGGGGTCTCTCTCTAGAACAGCAAAGCCATGTTTCATGAATGACTTAAAAGTAATTGTTATGTAGACAAAATGTTGTTTAATGATACAGTATAACATTATCAGATTAGTTTTCTTGCTGGAAGTTACTTGTTCTATAGTAAGATATGCTCAGACAGGCTGGCAGCATTCTTCAGGACATCCGACGATTTTAACCATGGTGATCCACACTAATATGAGGTTAAATGAGGTTTATAGGTTTGTATATGTCTTGTGAAGATTTACGTGTTTATAATGTGACATACAGTATTTACTGTGAATTCAGCATGATCAAATTCTTTTAGAAGATGTAGAAGGTCCAACACTCTTTTGTTCTTTATGAAGTAAGCTAAAAAAAAAAAAAAGAAAAAGAAATGTTGTCATGGTTATTACCACAACTATCTCTGCCACATAAGGTGCTTCAAAAATAACATCTGGACTTGCTGATATGCTGGAAAAACTGTTGTAAAGTGGCAGTCATGCGAAGTAAAATCAAATGTTTCCAAGAAATGTTTTTCCCTAGTGTCCAAACATGTAATTTGAAATCCTTTGTAAGAAAATACACTTGCACACAGACACACACACACACACATCACATTTACTTTGCAGGCAGACATCACTATTCAGAGTGACTTATGTTTATCTCACACCTCTGAGCAGCTGAGGGTTAAGGGATCAGATTGCTGGAGATATTGTTCTTTGACAACAACAGCGTTTAATCTGGCAATGTCTAAACATCATAGTAACCACAGCTTAAGGATGTAGAGTCCTCTGTAATTGTTGGATCTTGAGTATGATGGTATACTACAGGCTCGTCTGTTGTGTTAAAGATTTTGAAATATTTGGCACTGAATGTGGCCTATAAATACCGTGAAAACTACAACATTCCACATGAACTACACCATGGTCACCTTTACCATCTAATAGCTATTTGATGCAAACCAAGACTCACTTACTTAGTTTTCTGGTAACAATTCCTGGTCTAGTTATTTGGTCTTTTTCTTTTGCCCTGATTGCTCTGATACTGTAGCACAATACCTTAATAGTATTAATAACTGCCCAATTTGTATTTTTTATAGTTAAAGTCAAATCATAATGTGCAGTTCCAGTGTATCATTATATTTCCACTACTCCACTAGCTAGACATTTTGCGTTCACTGGCAGGTCCATGTTTCTCATTATCTAATGATCCAATACAAACAAATCCCAACACCATTTACAATTTGCAGAAAGTAATAATAGGTATGAGTACATTTTAAATTAGAATTGTATTTATTACATACAGTACACAGTCACACACGGTATGCTATGCAGTAAAATTCTTTTAAAACCACCATGACATAAAAAATTAAAAAAGAAAATAGAGTATTGAAATAAAGAATATGAAAAAAGAATCTAATAATAAAAAAGAAAACTAGAGTATTCAAATAAAACATTCAAATGAAGAATATAAAAATATGAAATAAGAATGCAATAATAAAAATTATACAAATATACAGTGAAAAACTTTTAGCGCTAACATTTGTACTATGGATTACATTATAATATAAACATAAAGAAAATAAATAAATACAAAAATATATGAACAATATTATTTATATAAATCTTAATAATAAATAAATGTCTGGTTATTAAGTTTTTAATCAAGGTTTTATGTTTGGTCAGGAATAATGATTGAATATTGTACAGTAGCAGCATGTCCCGCTTTGACTCGAACGCCCCTTGTACTTCACTCTTCACCAGTTTACACACGCATTTATAATGACTTGTGACTGTGTATGTTTTTTACGTTTCAATACTGGTAGTAAAAATATGACCCTATTATTTGGTTCAGACTTCTTTTATCCTTAGTAAGCACATTAGGCTCCCAAAAATCAGTGTGCAGGCAGGAGTGTATGCTGCTAATTAGAGTTCGCTGGCCTGAATTGTCCGCTTGAGTTGCAATTTTACTGTAGCTGTCAAGGTCCTTCCATCTCCACTGACAGCCTATGACAGGGCGTTTGTGGACCAAGAGAGAGCCAAATGTCCAATAGTATTTAATTGCTCGGTTTTATGGTGGCCACAGAAAAGTAATAGCTACTCAGCAATTCTGTCCACATGATTGATTCTGCTGATGGCTGTAGGCTCAGTAGAAGAACAGGTGCATGTGTGTTGGGGACTTACAGTGCGGGTGAGACACTGGGTTAAGTAAGAGTATGACATTTGCAGACAACAAAGATGGTAAAAAGCCTGGGGAGAACCCATTGTGCAAATATATCACTTTAAGACTTTTGGTTATAGCATAAAACAGCATATTCAATCTACAATATGTCACCATGCACACAATGCAACAGATTGACAGCTCAAACTCTTGATAAAGAGAAAAAAAACATCTTGTCTGTGTTACATCTCTTACCCATCTAGAGCAACATGATTTCACCTCGAAAATTAAAACAACAATGCAAAGAATGTACTGCAATAAAAAATAAAAAAAACTAATATAATAAACTAATTGCGAAGACAAAACAGTGCTGAGATTGGGGTGTGTTGGGGTGACAGTTGGTATAAAAAATCAGCAGCTGTTTGGTGGTTTGAGTATTTTATAAACTGATGATCTCCTGGTATGTATTTTCATGTGCTATAGTTTCTCCAAAAGCATGTGAAAAGGAAACAGATCATGAGTTGAAGAAATTTACTAAAAAGATTTTTTAAAGGAAGATGTGCTAGTAAGTGGATGCAACCCTAAAGTCTAAATAATGTCTCCTTGATTTATGCTATGACCTTGAACACTTGCATGTTTAAAGAAATAAATCTTATATGTTGCCAGAGCAATCAGGGACAACTGAAATAAAAAGCTTCCTACACTGAACTTTTTTTAATCAGTCTAATGAGAACAGATTTAAATGCTCCATCTCGTCAATGAGCAAGACATTTATCCCAACCCCCTCCCATCCTTGTTTCCTTTCATTGTATACAGTACTTCTCTTGAAAGTGGCAGCAGTGGTATGAGAGGCCTTCAACTGATAATCAGTAACACTTACCTAAAATGTGCCCTAAAAGAGAGATACAGTGTGCATCATATTTTAGATTTTTTACAAACTTCTCAACAATGAGACCCACAACCTAAATACAGTAGATCAGTCTTATAGGTTCACTGACAACAAAGAAGCATCATAAATATTGAAATTGTCATTTCCATCCATTTATTTAGCTCAATATGTACAGAGCTGGTGCTAATACAGAACACATCTGAGCAGATGAGGGTTATAAGCCTTGCTCAAGGGCCTTCCAAGCAGTAGTCCAACGACCATGAGCTACCCCTTCCCCAGCGGTGGAGTGTTTGTTCTCGCCAAAATTCCCTATCAAGCTTTGGCATAGGTGATGATCAGTGAAATCAAAAATGATCTGACTCATGTGGGCTATACAGTCAAACCCAGTCTACTTTACTTGTCAATTGTAATGTCAGGTCAGCATGGCTATGAATAAAAATATTGTGCTAGAGGTTCTTTTAAGCATGCAGCAGAGCAATAAATAGTAGCAGGCAAGGTAGTTGGCAGTAATATGGCTAGGCCCTGGTGAACAGCAGTAACATATAATTACAGAAACATACAGTACACTACCAGCACAAGACAGGGTCCTTGAGTATCCAAGCCTAGCAAGTTCTCTTTGAAAAATGCTCAACATTCCTCATGGGACTTTATTCTGAAGCTTGTTCTGTGCTTGATGGAAAAGGGCTTGTTATAAATGTCTCAATGTCTTTCAATGTCTGTCCTTCGCTGACAGCATCTGTAACGAGTCAAGTGATGGCTAGAATACTGTTTTGCGTTTTAAGCTTTAAGTTGGGCCTCTAATTTAGATTCATCATAAAGCAACATGAAATGATTAGGTCTAGCTACTATGGGCGTGATTTATTTTTTAACACGATTTTCTAAACATCTGATCTGAGATTAGATTCCACGTGAGCAGTTTAACAGCAAAATGTGATAAAATGGATTTTTTTGGCTTTTCCGACGTGTTCTGTCAAATTATTTTTTTACCATGTTGCCCATAACAAGCCTTTATTTTGTAAACAGCTACAAAAACAACCAGGGCAAACCACAGTATGGAATAGATACATTACACAGCAAAACATTATGCCTGTTGAAAAACCAACTGTATTGTTTCTTTCAGTCATGTGATCAGTGAACCAAAAATGTTGGCTGGGCAAAAAAGTGGCTCCTATAAGAGAAATGTTTAGTTCATTCTTATATAATCTTTAAGCCAAGGATCATACAGTTTGTTCTTGCCATCGCAGTTGCATCAAATACCGGCATGTGACACTTCATCATCCCCAAACACCATAATATGCTGATGTCGACTAACTGAAACGGTTAGAGGATGGTGATGCACTGTAACAGTTCTTGCTTCGCATAAAACAGTTTTTAATGACGTTCATGATCTTCAACAATTTATACTGATGTAAACAAAATAAATTTGACTTAATATTTTGGCATTTGTGCTTCTTATCACCTGATTTAAGGAAACTATTTACAAAGTATTTAAACTACAGTTATAAGTTACTGTATATCATGGCAAGAACAAACTGTATGACCTTGGGTTAAAGATTATATAAGAATGAACTAAACATTTCTCTTATAGGAGCCACTTTTTTGCCCAGCCAACATTTTTGGTTCACTGATCACATGTTAAACCTTTCACATTTGTATATGCATATACATATTCATATTATTATTTTATTATTTCTTTTTAAATCCCTGAATGAAAGTTAGAACTAATACAACAACAAAAAACACAGCCCACATAAACTGATAAATGCCACCTACACCTTGCACTACACCTACGCCATCCTTCTGCTGGAAAATGCGGGTTTCATTTAGAGCCACATGTCCACATGACAACATTCGCACATGCATTGTTGCCCATGTGCAGTTATAAAACATAATAAATAGTTGTATCTCACTACTTTTTGTCAGGTAAAAAGTCACAGAATACAGCCCTGGTAAGACACAAGCAAGACACAGATCAAGTTCATATATCTATAAGGGCAGGCGAGCAAATACTTTTGGCAAGATAATGTAAATGCACTGAAGCTAATACATCTCTTAACATTACTGCTATTTGCTTACATCTAAATTGAAGAGGAAAGAACACGTGTTGAAATGATTGCTGATCCTTCACTTCACACTTGTTGTGTCAGTCATTCATATATATTCATGACCACACATGAAAGTATGTGATTGGAATATAAGGACGTTATCAATAGAGTAGCAGACTACAGCTCTGGGACTACATGAACACATTGTCCATGAATTAATGTGAGCCTGAGCCTAAACATATATGTCTTTATAATTGGATGCCTTCTTCCAAAATATTTCCAAATACATTGTGTATTATTTGCGTTCAGTGTTAATGAATGGTGATGGACCTATTTCTCAAGTGGCAAAGTGATTAAAACTCTCCACAACACAAAAACAATGCTAATTTCCTCTTATCATTGTGCTTCCCGGGTAATTTATGGGAGTGGTTTCTGGCAGGCGTTTTATCTCAGCCTTCATTAATAATGAATTCATTATGAGGTATATAAAAATGCTGGGAGATAATTGCAGAGGCTTTAGTTTTTGTTGTTGCAAAACAGTTCATATTTCATAATTTAGCTCATCATCTTTACTAACAGACTTTGTTTGATAACATGCTGGGTTAATGAGAAGTGCCGAATAGTGGTTTCAACATTATTGGCAAGCCAGTTCATTTCAAAGTTGTCATGGCCCTGTGCAGGTTATTTAAGTTCCCCCAATCTGACCTTGCCAAACCAGGTCTACAGTATATGGCCCATGCATAGGGGCGTTGTCAAGCTGGAAAAGGTTTAGATCCTTTTTGCTAAAGGCACATTGCAATACTATAGTATACAATCTTAATTGTGTGTTTCCAATTTTTGGAGCGAACAATTTTGGAAAGGCCCACATATCTGTGTAATAGGTTTTTAATGCACCTTTGACCATATAATGTATTTAATATGCCATGCTGACTTTAAAACGCGAACGACATAAATAAACTCCTTTGTTGTTGTTATTGTTTTTTAAACTTTAAGCATATCTACAAATGATTAAAATAGCCACCTAAAAATATTTACTTAGATTTGCACACTGTTATTATAATTTCACAGTTATGTTCTGAAATATAATCAGCTTAATCACCTTAAAATTAGCTAGTTTAAAATAACATGGGCAAAATAAAGTTTTTAGTGCATTAGGTAAGAGAGAATTAAACCTGGAAGAAAGCAAGGTATTCCATAACCTGTTTTCATCATTTTAATCGGCTTGCTGCCTTTCCATCACGTGGGCGCATAGCGCTGCAGCAGATCAGTCTTATAAACGGCCCTCTAATCTCCAAATGTAATAGACCATTAAAAAGAAGTGATCTTACATATTTCTCTTTGCTCTGCCAAGGAGCCTTATGATAACAGATTGTAACAGTTGACACATTTATCAGTGCATGCTCAAATGCATGCACTGTGTCTAAATCCACCAGCCTACTGTATGTCCTCAATAGGCTTAGTGTATGTGAACTTAAAGTTGTAAGTGCTGCTTAACTGAAAAGGCTGCTGAGAATTTAATCTGGTTTAGCACAATCAAAAATAAATAAATAAAAATGCCCTCACATAGGAAAGCTGGGGTTGTGCTTAATTTGTAATTGCCTTTTCTCTCATCATCTCCAAATGCTCTGTCAACTTAATGGACATTAACCTTTCATGGCCCTTTTCAAGTGTGATCCATAGATAGACAAGGGTAATGGAGGGTAATATAATGTTGTAATAGTCTGGTGTAATATGGCTAATCAGTCCATTTAAATAAAAAAGATATTAAAATGATCTACTTCCATATCTATTCCTATAGTAGTCTCTCATCTCATCTTGTTCTGTAAAATCATATTTTAAATTAATGCTTAGAAAAGAAAGACTGTAAAAAAAAAAGCATCAAAGCTTAGTTGCTTATTACAAATAAAGAACCTCAAAACGGTGTAAGTAGATTTGGACAGGACAAACCAGGAAGACAGGACAGTCTAGACAGGAGAACATTACCCCATCATAAAGAAATAAATCATGGAAAAAATTTAAAAACACTGGAAAATAATCAAAAGATCTACAAAAAAAAGGATGGTACAGTAGATACACACAAGCAATGCAGGTTTTTATTATATAAAATCAGATTTATTGTTGTATCAGTGCATTTAAATAATTGACATCGTGTTGAGACATATATATTTAAATATTTATTTACTGCAAACTTTCCAAAATATCTACAGCAACTATAGCTCAAAATTTACTTAAAACATAATATGCATGATCCTCATACTGACTTAAATGTGTCCTCAGGAAGCTTCTGCTAATCTGAACAATCTCTGGAATTAAGGATTGAAGCAAAGCCCACTGTCATACAAGCTGCAGACACAGACACTGTATCCATAAAGCTCATAGTCATATGGTCATATTCTCTGTCAGTGTGCCCAGGAGTGGCAAAATCTGTACCCTTAAGAACAAGCATTTGTGCTCAAATGACATTTGAATAATTCTTTGATTTACTATTCTTTATAACCCCAGATCACTGTAATACTCACTTCAGTATTTTCACACTCCTCTGATGCTCTTGATTGCCCCTGATCTTTCCATTAGTAGAACAATGTAGTCAATTTAAAATGTTCCACAGTAATGAGAGCAGAATCTGATTACAGTTTTGATTTGGGCAGTTCTGGCCAGTCCTCGCTCTAATTACAGATGTGACATTTTGTAGATAGAACCAGCCATTGCTGTATGGTTTTCAGTTACTTTTGACCTAATTTAGTTGTGACTTAGATAATTCCATAGTAGTATTTTATAATAAACATACTTACTGCACATAACTGTATAGATCTTTGTGAGAATAGCAAAGCATGTTCAGCAACAACATTTCAGAGCACATTATACATTACTTATATTTTTTATTGCATCATCGACATGATGGAGGATCTTTACCCTTTCTGATTTGCTTTTATTTATGACTCAGGGAACTGACTTGTAGTGAGTGGGTGATAGACAATAACTCACATTAGCAGCTGGACATTATCATGTCCTTAATTAAAAATGAGCAGAGATGTGACCTTGTCTGTAGAAGAAAATATTAGTTTAAATAAAATATCTGTTTTCTTTTTTTTTTCACCAGCAAATCTGCCTATAGTTATTAAAACATCCAATGTAGTTGTGCATGAGTTTTCTGTAGTCTTATTGTAAATGCAGAACTCTAGATGAACACTATACTCATGCCAATAACCTCTAGTTCCAAGAGGCAATAGAGACACTTTCATTGCAGGTGCCATAATGATGTTAGCTTTCCAGGGAAATACCCCAAAACAAATCAGAAAGGCGCTCCTGAGCAGAGTCACTGTGTACTAGCAATTAATTCTTTGTGTATTTGGCCCTTGAAAAAAGTGAACACTCACTGAACACTCCATGATTATTGGTGACAAAGATGAGTAAGAACTACGCTATTAGTGGAACATAAATTTGTCGGAAAAGCATGGAGTCTCACTAGCACTTGGTGTGGAGCAGTTGGTGTGCTTTGTTCATTTCTGGTATCAGACTCAAAAGAGAATTGATCCTAATTTGGGTGAAACCAGATTGTGTGACAGTGTGAATCATTGCTCATCTACAACTCGTTATCATGAATTCAAAACGTACTGTGTGTGTGTGTGTTGTGTTACTGCAGTGGGAAGATCATTTTAATTCATTTCTGTTCTTGTTTCAGGATTGCAAATTAAAATTAAAAAAGAAACAGGCCATTTTGAGTTGTTGAGGATTTGGTCATTATCTTGCAGGTTTCAGTTTCCAGTTTTAAAAAAATTGTGTTCAGCCAGGGAGAACATTTCTTCTGATAGGATGGCTCTAACTCCAATTTCTGATGCATTCACCACCATGGTGAATGTCAACGTCGGGTCACGTTCCTTTAATGGGGGCTGTAAAGAAAAAAGAAAAAATTGAATACATGATATAGAGCAGAAACATCTAATAAATCATCTATAGTTAAAAAAGCTCACGCATTTATGCATCTTTTGACATTTCTTGACATGACAGTCTCAGTTATGGGCCTTTGACCGAACATCCAAATATGTGAACTGAACATATATAAAATATATCAAACAGCACCCTCTGGTCTGACTCACGTAGCCAGGGTGTCACACATTAGGTGTAAGTGGAATGGAACTTCTATCCACATTTAAGGCATACACGTTATACTCTGCAAATCTTTGCAAGAATCGTTGATCCTAGGCAATAGGAATATACTGGAATGTAGTGTACTATAAGCGATTGAAAAAGTAGGTCCGTGAATAGATTTTATGATTTTTGCTTGACCAAGACAGAAACAGACTGAAAGAATGTCAAGTTTATTTAGGTTTGGACATTAAACAAAAGGGTGGTTGGTTTGACTGGCTTAGTTTCTTCTGAGCTACATTTGTGTGAAGAACTCAGAGATGATAGGTGACAATTCCTCAAAGCAGACAGCAAAAAGAGAAACTGAGTGCATCATTAATCAGAGTGGCTCATGCCCAGGATTGAACATGATTGAAGAGCGTGTGCATTCGATTGCTCCTGTTCAAAGAAAGAAAATAGTAAAATTTGCAAGATGTGCTCTCAAAGCCTAGAGCCCATTATCATATATTAGTCCTTAAAAAAATATGAGGAAAATAAGTGAGGTATGCCTGTTTCTCTTAGTTCTACCTTTAAAAGAAGCTGCTTTATGCAAAGTTGAGGTTGATGATTGAAACAGACTTTGCATATAAATATGAAAGTATGAAATGATTGCTGTCACTTAGAACTCAAACCAAGTCACAGTATACCTTTAGCCTGATAATAAGACATCAGGAAATCTGTTCATATGATACAATTATTATACTCACAGATTTACGTTGGACATAAACATAAATGTGTGTATTCTTGAAGAACAATCCAACAAATAGTTCTACTGAGTATTCTGATAAAACGTGAGTTAATACAATCACTGAGCAATCATTTATTTTTTAAATGAAAAATCTTTAACTCACAGCTAAATTTTATTATACCTGTATAAGATTGTATTTTGTTGCCATCCAGAATAAACATACAGTAGGTGACTAGGGCTAGTCATGATTTGACAGAAGGACTGAAGGACTGAAGGAGTCAGCACTGAAAGAAATGTGTCTATACATAGGAATTTTATAAAATTTGAGTCAGGTGCCAATGATCATCAATTTCATACGTAGGTTGAAATAAAGTCATTAACTAAAAAATAAACAGGTGTATAAGAAGTTTAAAACTGAACTGAGTGAGGAACAACCAAAACCTACTAAGGTGCTACTAGGGTGAAAAAAGAGAAAAGGTGAGGTTGTGGAAAACAGTTTTATGCCACAGGTCGTACACTATGGCAAGACTGAGCGCAGCAACAAGATACAAGGTACTGTAGTTATACAAGATGTGCTGGTCAAGCTATTTTAAAGAAGCACAAAGAAACAGGCACAAAGGCAATGCTGAGGACCACACATGTCTGACCAAAAAAAACCTTAATGCACAAGATAAAAGACACATCATGCTTTCTTCCTTTGATATTAGAAGATATCCAGCAGTGACATCAGAAAAAAATGGACAGAAACCAGTGGGAGCCGGGTACAACCATCAACTGTCTGCAATAGTCCGGCCAATAGTGGTCTTCAAAGGAAAATTACATTCCAAAAGCCATACTGTACCTCCATTATGGAAACAAGGCTAAGTGCCCCAACATACCCACAAACATAGTAACTTTGTTACAGAAAAATGGCAGCAGGTGCTTTGAACTGATGAGTCAAAATTTTTAATATTTGGCTGGTGGCAGGTTGTTTGCTTGAAGGGCTGGACAGAGGTACAATAACGAGTGTCTGCAGGCAACAGTCAAGCATGGTGGAGCTTCATTGCAAGTTTGCACACACACACACACACACACACACACACACACACACACACACACACACACACACACACACAGTTGTGTTGGAGTCAAAATGGGACTTTGGATAAAATTTCTTATAAATGAAGGTATTAAATTGGGTGAATTTTACAGAAGAAGCACAGTGCAGTGATAAAACTCTCAGCAAGGCTCAGCAAACATTTAAATTAAGATCATTTCTGAATGATGATCCCGGCAGAGGTGGCTCAGAGCCCACTGCAGTCATTCTTGTGAACATTTAGATAGTGGAACACCTGATGTTTAAATAATCTACAGACAACTTGTTGCCAACTTGCAGAAGGTGTGTGGGGACTGTACACACACAAATCATTCATGAGGACCACTGGCACATGAAAGGAACTCAACTGGATCTTTTGCACAGACCTGACCTCGCTCCAAGCCATTTCCAAATGTTTGGGCCATTAAAGGAGTTCTTGGGAGGCCAGCATTTCAGATGTCAAGCAGAAAATCTGATGGCTCCGGTGCACTGAGAAATCTTTCTACCCTAATGGTATCCAAGCACTAGTGAAAGGTTGGGATAAGTGCATTAGTGTAGCGGGGGATTATATAGAGAAATAAAGGCTGTTATTACTCTGTTACTCTTATAAATGTGTTTGGGTATTCTTCACAATCCTGACCCAGTTTTGGAGAAGACTTTAAGGAGTGCTGTGGTTCTCACGTCCTCAATACAAAATCCAAAAATAAATAGAAATAAATAAATGTTATATTGGTGCATAAACATAATGCAACTAAAATATGAGTGTGCGACTTTTTTCTGGTCAGGCAGTCTACTACCAATGATGTTCCAATAAGAAACATTGGCAAATGAACAGTGCCACAACCTTTTGCAAACCAAAAAATTCTGCTGGGTGTGTACTGACATTAGGAGATTCCATAACAAATGGTTCTATCTATGTGCCATCCTGCAAGGGAAATCCCGGAGATATTCATCATTTCTGTGGCGATTACTAACAGGGTTGGATTATTTATTACAACATTTTATTTTATCTGAGCCTTTGGGGTGAAGGACCTTGCTCAAAAGTCCAAAGGGATCCAAAGGGGTTAAAACCAGGGACCTCATGATCAGCAGTCCAACACCTTCACCATTGAGCTACCCCTGCCCCATAATGAAAGATAGCAAGGTAGAAACAATATTTGAGCTTACACCAATACAAAAATGTCTGTATGATATGATCGCACAGTGACTAGTAGTAGTAACTAGAACTCTATCAGCTTTCTTTACACCTCCTTAACACATGTGTGTGTGTGTGTGTGTGTGTGTGTGTGTGTGTGTGTGTGTGTGTGTGTGTGTGTGTGTGTCTGTGTGCATGTGAATGTGTATGTGTGTGTGTGTATGCGCATGATGTTTTGCTGACTGGACTGGTGCCCTGTCTTGACTAAATTATCCTTCTGGCACTCAGTGTTTACATCCAAGATGTAACATCCCAGACACCTGTAACCAGGATAAAGCAGATGATAAATAAATGAATGAATTAATGATATGCTTGGAGCTATTTCTTGCATATCAAAATAGTGACTGAAATCCAAAATATATGGTCAATGTAAAAAAAATTTGAGAGCAAGAGAGAGAGAGAGAGAGAGAAATGTATTTAGCATTAACAGTAGAGGTTGCTTCCTTGTGTATTTAAAGAGTAGTGTAGATCAATTCATTCTGTCATGGTTTTAATTAGTATTGAGCAAAGTGGTCACTTCCACACTTGTCAGCAGTCTTCAGGCTGCTCTTTTATTTCTGCAAACTGATCACTAGTAAAGCTTAGAGAGCCACAAATAAAGCTTATTCTGTTTGCCGCTTTTACATAATCTATTATGCAGAAATGAACAATGGAAAAATAATAATGTCACAACAATATTCTGTACTTGTGTTAACATAGATTAAGTTTTATGGGCTTCAGAATGCTTCTCCATCATTAGAATTTTCTGTTTTTGGAATAGCTTCTTTCCCCCTTTATTCCTAAGGGTGCATTAGCAGAAAAGGCTTGGTTAAGATTGATTGGGCATGCAGAGGAATTTATTTCACCCCTCCTCCCCTGCATAACTTACAGCATCATTAAAGGTGAAGAGAAAAACCAGGAGAGTAGTGAGGTTGAACGCTGCTGTTATTTGTATCTCTTTACACTTATTTTGCCTGCTTTATATACATGTTATTATATACAGAACACAGACTATCTACATATAATAGTGCATCAGTTACAAATTTTCCATTATACAGTATATAATACTACTACTACCTGTACTAATAATACTAAATCCATAATTTGTTCATAGTCATAAACATGAGATCCTAAGATCCTCCTCTGTTTGAGGCAGTAACTCATTCTTACTGTAATTCTAAGGGGACAACCCACCCTTTTCATGATTAGAACCATGGCTTTAGATTTAGAAGTGCTGACTTTTATCCCAATTGCCTCACATTCAGCTACAAACTATCTCAGAGCACGTGACTATCTTCCAAGTCCTCCTTTCCAGTACACCTGGCATAGAGGTGAATACCAATCCAGGGGTGTAGTCCCCAACCTCCATGCAGGGTTAAAAAGGAATGTTAGGCAGGGCTTTCCACCATCATCAAGAACCATCAGGAACTCAGTAAATCTCATCCACCCCAGGAGCTCTGGCACTACGGAGTTGTTTAATTACCTCAGTGACCTTATCCTGAGTGATGGTCAAGTCTTCCTCTGAGTCCTCCTACTCTACTTCCTCAATGGAAGACATGTCGGTGGGATTCAGTACTAAGTGTTACATAGTCCAGCCCCTCACCAGAAGTTTGGTTTGGCAGTAAAATTTGCACCAGTGTGTTTTAAAAGAGGTTTAAAAATATCAATGCTTTGGTAGGTTTTAAATAAGATACACACTGCAACACCACTCTTCCAACAAAGCACATTATGTTTGTTATCGTCTGACCACAAAAGTAGGAGTACATGAAAGTCCTTACACCAAAAAAAAAAAAAAGGCAATTATCATCAGCATAACCATTAAGTTAAAATAATAGAACCCTTTAATCTAGGCTTTACTGTATGTTTTTTCCTTGAAGATTAAACACCTTTCTCTTTGTCAGACTGCTAAATCAATACACATTTGTTTCAGTGGAAAGCTGCTATTCAGAGAAACACAGAAGATAAACACAGTACTGTATGCCTGCACAAATGTCTATCCTAATACTTCAGGGAAATATACAACACTGTAAAAACATGTCCGTAATTTTAACAGTAAAACACTGTATAAATGCTACAGAATAAAACCATACTTCACAAAACTTGGGATAAACAGTATTTACAGTAAATAAATAAAAAAAACTCTGTAATTAGCTTTACAGAGTAAGACCTTAAATTTAACAGTTTAAAACATAAAAAAATTGGTTTATTGCAGTAAAATTTACAATACAGTATACCATACTTATAGAAAGGTAAGCATTTTGTCTTCATCAGTTTAAGCTTTATGGATATGACATTATGTGTTATGGATGTAACAAACTGTCAGAGAAGGTATTTGTTACCGTCACATACTGCTAGGTGTAGGTCTGTGGGCTGAGGTGTGGCAAGGCATAGACGCAGAGGGGGATGTTGTGAAAACAGTCTTTTAATAATAAACAAACAAAACATGAACAAAGGAAGTTGGCTGTACTTGGGAGCATACTATAAACAAAACCAATAATCAACTAAACCACAGACAAGGGATTACACAAACTAATACAGTACAGACATGGGATACATACCAGACGAGACACTAAACAGACTAGAGGACTAAACATGCAAGGGGCTAAACACACACACACACACACACACACGACAGACTTGGCTAGGCCTACTAGCTGTTATGCACATTAGCTGCTAAGCTAGCTAGTAGCTAAACAGACTAGCAGCCAAAGACCCAAAGGGCGAACAGATACACAGCTAGGTACACAGCAGACTAGGTATGAAACAGGCTAAGACCTATAAAGGTTAGTACCTAAACAGACTATGATCTTAACAGACGAGGAGACTAGACAGACTCGAAGACTAAAAGATCTAAGCAGATTAGTATTTATACAGACTAAGAACTACACATGCAAAGGAGGTTACTCACATATGAGGGTAAACACACAAGGCTAATCCTGCTAGGAGACATAAAGACAAAGAGACATACTAAATTTAGACAAATATAAACTTAACTTAATGCTCCAGAAACCAAAAGGCCAACTATAATCAAACAAACTGAAACTGAAACAGAACCAGACAAACCAAAGGCCCACAGAACTCACATTAATGCTCAACCCAGTTTCCCAAAACAAAAAGGTATTTATAACAAAGCTAATGAGCTTCCTCGGTTCAGGTGAGCTTCCGCGTCCAAATTCTACAAAAAACTACAGAATAAACACAGTGCCCTCTAGCCGGCAACCCTCACAGTTACTAAGGCTACGTTTACACTGCAGGTCTCGACGCCCAATTCTGTTTTGTTGCCTATATCTGATTTTTTTTGACCGTCTGTTGACACGTTCTTTCAACTATGACTCATATCCGATACACATGTTTACACTTGGCATACCATCTGAAACATCGCGCATACTTAAAGGGAGGTTCTTGCGCTACACACTAGCCAAGATAGACGAAGGTGAAATATACTTGACGCTCTGCGATATACTGTATGCAAAGTTTGCGAAATGTCACCATGGTTTTAAAACGGAGGAGAAGAAAAAAACTGAATTCCAGCCTGCACATATGCTTCATTCACCAAATACTGATTTCTAAATTTTATTTAGCCCTAATAAGCATTTAAAAAAAGGAGGGGGGGAGGGGGGGCACTGGGTGCTTTTTCTTTTCCATATCACCTGCGATGTTAGAATTCCACACGCGCTTCCACCGAAGAATAACATTACGTCATTAAACCGCGAAGTACTCTTAGTTTTAATGACGTACAGAACGCAATGCCTCAGGAAATCCGATCTGTCTGTTTACACGACAATCACATTAGCACATATCTGATTTATATCTGATTTATTTCCACATATGAAGAAAACCTGAAACCGATCTCGAAATATCGGTATGCATGCTTTTTTTTCCTGTTTACATAACCATTGACCATATGCGATATGTGTCATATATGAGCAAAAAATCGGAATTGGGTCACATTTACCTGACAGTGTAAACGTAGCAAAATATACTAAAGCATCAGTTTATATTTTATTCAACTTTTGTTGATAGAGTTTAAAAATCAGAATTATATCTGCTCTGTAAAAAATAAATCTAAATTTTTTAAGGTAAAAAACTTGCAGCTGTGGTTGCCAGAAATTAACCAAAAAAAAATACGGTAGCAACATTATTGGTTGTACGGGATTGCATTTATTATACTGTATATTTTAAGGATTTGAATAGTTTTTTCTATGGTTTATAGGCGTCTAATTTACATTAGCCAAGGACTTCAAAGTGAATGGTATTCTGCCCTTTAATTACTGTGGCAAGGACAGCCAATAGCACGCGCCACTTTGCCCGCCGCCACCGCTCACCAGCCTGTGCCCGCATGCCAGCAGGGCACTGCCCACCAGATCTGCACATGCACACCTTTCCTTCCCTTTTTCCCTCTCTCCCTTCTTTAACCCTTTCCTTCCCTAATTAAAATGACCCCTTTTTCGACAGTGAAAATGTCGAAATTTTTTTACAATGTTTTACAAAAAAACTTGTAAAAAAAAAATTTCATTATATGCTAGATTGTCGGCCCAAAACGCTTAAAAATGTCCACCCTGACATTTGTATATTTGATTTTGAGAATTTAAATATTGTTTTGCTGTCTTCATAAAAAAAAAATACATGGGACCATGCAAGTCTTGAATAAATTTTGATGGGTTTTGATGATTTGATTCAGGTTTGTGTTGTATTCATAAGTATAAAAGTACTCTTAATTGTTTCTTAACAGTAAAATCCGAATGCTTATCAATGTAACTTCTATCTGTTTTAGCTCCCAGCTAGTGTGATAAAATGATGCTTTCACAGAATTGCTAAATGAATTCACTGTGGTTATTCATAATAAAAAAATAGTCCAACAATGACAGCACTTGTGTAGCAAGCATGATAGTGTAGTGGTTAGCACTGTCACCTTGCACCTCTAGGAACCAGGATCAATTCCCGTCTCTGTGTGCATGAAGTTTTTATGTTCTTCCTGTGCTTGGTGGGTCCCGCCCCCTCACAATCCCCCGCCCATATACAGGATAAAGCTGTATAGACAATGAGTGAGAGTTCTAAGTTTAAAAAAAAAAGATGGAAATAAACCTTAATAATATAATAATAATAAAATTATTATTACAACATAAATATTTTAATTAGACAGTCGTGAGCTGTAAAAAACATGGTTATGATCCATATTTGTTACAATGTAAACCCTGGGATTCAATGGGAATAAACTGTTTTTATAACAATATAAACATGTTAATTAGACAGTTATAAACCGTAAAAAAAACTGTTAAAATCTGTAAAATATACAGTATAATGAGAGCAATACCGTACAACCAAAAACATTCTGGAACCACACCTGCTGTTTTTTTATCGTAAAATTTACATTTTATTTTTTACAGTGAATATTTCATTTAGAAGGAGAAATGTTTGTTTGTTTATAATGCTTGGAAAAAGCATTCATTACCCTTATTGAGCTGTATCAAGGTGATTGTTTATTTGGTTTCGTCAAACACCAGATTTTACAATGTACAGTAGGACAGCAGTGATAAAGGACTGATGATCAGGAATATCACAGAGCAAGGTAGCATTTCTGGTTTCTTCACCTCTCTCTGTCCTCTTACAGAATGTCTTTCCTGCTGTCACTGCCTCTCTCCACTAGGGAACGGACAGACAGGATTAAGAGCATGAACTTTATAAGCCCTGAATTGGCTCCCAATAAATACTCCACTTTGTTTAATTTCTCCCCAAATTACATTGTTTAGTTTTGTTTGTTTGTTTGTGTGTGTGTTCAATTCATATTTAACCATACCTAATATTTTTAGTGGCCCACAGCTATGGGGGATTAAATAATTTAAGGTGTTTGACTGTGATGCAGAAGTTTCCCTCCTTGATTTATTTTAACTTGCAACCAAATGTGATAGATATATAGGTTCTGAAATATTCTATTATACTTTAACCCTTCAAATTTTATAAACTATACAATTAATAAACTATGCAATATACCAAAATTATGTAATATTATTAATATCTAATATTTAATACTTACAGTCACCTTGCATCCCCAGGGTCTGAGTTTAATTCCCAGCCAGGTTCACTTTTCACCTCTGTGTCAATAGTTTTTATGTTCTCCCTTGGTGGGTTTTGTCCAGGTACTCTGGTTTCCTCCCAAAGACATCAGATTCAGTTCTGGCTTTTCACAAATTGCCCGTAGTGTGTGAGTGTGTATGTGTATATGTGTGCCCTGTGATGGATTAGGGTGTCTAGGGTGTCTGGGGCACCACGTCTAGGGTGTACCCCGCCTCATGCACAAGGCTTCAGGCTCGCTGTATAGTAGATAAAGCAGTATGGATGATGAGTAATTGAGTAATCTAATATATTTCGGTTATTAATCGAATTCTGTTATTTAATTTTCGAATTAATTGTGTAATATTTCTACTTTATTATATGTATTGTGTTTATATATTATATTATGATTTTTGTGTGAAAAGGATTGACCTGCAATGTGCTTCAGTTGAAAAAAATAATAATTGAATTTGTACAGTATGTATTAAATAAGTATTAATATTGGCTAATACTGGTTTTCAGTACCATTATCCAAAAAGAGATAGTGACATAGTACCATTTATACTTTTATCCTTTTTGGCTACATTATCATTATTACTGATAAAAAAACATAATTGGCTTGTGTTTAAATATATGAGTGACTTTTACTTAAGGTGAGACTAGAGGGACTGACTTGGATGATGCTGATTATCATAAAGAATAAACTGTTTGTAGATTATAATAGATAGGCAAGGAAGTTGCTTGTCACAAGACATTAAAGTAGGTCAATATAATTCTCTACAGAAATGCTTTTAACCACAGCTTGTAGACTCATATTCTAGAACAAAAGTCAATGATTTTTCCTTCCTTAAAACTAAACTAACAGTATGCGCACATAAATTGCATTTAAAATAAAGCATTAAATATAGCTTATAGAGTCAAGGTCTTAAGTAAAAGCCAGAATTGCCTTTTCCCATTCCGTACAATTAGCTTACTGTGCTTAGGAGGCTTGCTGCCTTTATATCCACGACATGCAATTAATCATGTTTTAATTTATAAATTGAATAGCCCCATTTATCACATAAATGATTTTTGTACAAAATAATTTATGCTTTCCGAAATAGCCATTTTCATTAACATAAAATTCATAATTTTTCATTCATATTAGTAACAGTGTCATTAATATTAGTTTCCTTTAGTGAGACTTTGCATATAAAAGTAATTATAAAAATTTTGACTACAGAATGTTGGCTTTATTCACTGGGACTTCCGTCCATCTATTACAAATGCACAAGCTTTGGGATATGACCTAAAGTACCTAATGCAAGAATACATTACAATATATCAGTGAACATTACATCTGTGCTTGTTTTTGTTTGTTTGTTTGTTTGTTTGTTTTGTTTGTTTGTTTGTTTGTTTGTTTGTTTTTAACCACAGTACTACTTAAAGATTTCAGTTTAGTTACAGTTTAGAGGCAGCATGGTGGTGTTGTGGTTAGCACTGTCGCCGTGCATCTCCAGGGTTTAAGGTTTCATTCCTGCCTTCGGGTCTGTGTATGGAATTGGAACTCAGGTTTCCTCCATAGTGTGTGGATAAGAGTGTGTGTGCCTTGTGACCGACCGATTGGCACCATCTCCAGGGTGTATCCTGGCTAGTGCCTTGAGTCTCCTGGTCCCCTTGAGGCTCCATGTTTCCCACAACCCAATTGATGATAAACAGTATAAAAAATGAATGAATAAATAGTTACAGTTTGCTTTTATTAAAATAACTGTTTCATACTTGGACTATAGGTAAACTCACTGGCTGCTGAAGCAATCTTTTAACAAAATTCAGCATTCAGACAGCGGCAATGAATATCAGGCAAATGTCCCTTCTTAAATGGCCATTTGAAGTTTCTTTTCCTTAAAATTGCTTCAGATTTATTATTATCATTATGAGTAGTAGTAGTAGTAGTAATATTATTAATAATAACAATAATAACAACAACAACAATAATAATAATAATAATAATAATAATAATATTAATAGTGTTTGTCATGTTTGAGCACCAAATTTTTATAATGCCAATCTCTGCATGTAAATGTTTGATTAATGAAAATATTAAATTACAAGCTGTGATTTGAGAGTTTATGATAAATAAACTTCAGGTGAGGGGATGCAAAATCCCACCCAGTAGTCTCATAATTACATTTTATATGCATACTCTTCTACATCAACTTTAGTATCATGAATCACAGACTAATGCAGCAGTTTTGATACTGAGACAAAAAGGGAAGCTTTCAGCAGACAGTACAAGAGCTGAGGAGCAACTGAGTTAAAGCAGAGCCATCAAAGGATCCTTCAGATTCATATGTGCTTCTTCCCCAGATTGTTGCCACAAAGATGAAAGAACGCAACTTTATAGAATATTCCTGTATTCTGTAGCATTGCAGTTTTTCCTCACTGAAACTAAACAATGTTTTAGCATGACAACGCCCCTGTGTACAAAACAAGCTCTATAAAAACATGACTGGTTTAAAAGAAATCAAGTGCCTTACCCAGAGAATTGACCTCAACCCCATTTTGGGTTGAGTTGAAACACTGTCCTCACTAATGCACTTGTACACTAAATGTGAACAAATCCCCACAGCCATGCTCCAGAGTTCATATAAACATGACAGTTAAAGAATATTAGATATAAAATATATGAAATATTCAGATTAGCAAAATGATTAAAATCACATGGCATTCGATATTTTATAACACCTTATATGCAATTGCCCCTATTATATGTGAGATAGCATGTCATTACTCCTATTGTTTAGTTCACTTTATATGCTTATTGATATTGATTTTGATATTTAACAAACAGACAGAATCACTACATTAAAGACATAACAGGAAATCTATAGCAAAGGTGTTGGTAAAATATGGACATGCTTGTTTTCCAACACCACCACTAAAGAATAGTAAAACAATCGTAACATGATGCCCAGTATAATGCTTACTTTACTTTGTAATGTTACTTATTTATTTATGTACAGTACATTATTTATTTTAAATATCACAGCATAACTCCACATTATTTGATATAGTGAAAATAAGACTGAGACAGTGCATGTGTTAGAGTGGATTGATTGTGCTTTAAAAACCTGAATGTCTATAGGATGCAGGAAGTAATTTTTACTTTCATTGTCAAAGATCCAGAGACCTTGGCTTTTGCTGAACTGCTCAATTAAAGCAGCTTCTGTCTCTCAGGACATGTTGCAAGCATAACACTATTTTTTTGTGTTATAAAAAGCTGTTATATTAATGAATCAGCTGTGATATTAATCAGTGCCAGAGGTGCCCTAATATATCAGATTGTTTAATGAATTTCAATACAGCCTTAATTGGTCACAGTGGAGGTGGGTGTGCATGCATGTGTGTACGTGCGTGCGCGTGTGTATGTGTGTGTGCTGGTTCAGCTTTTATAAAACTTAACAATCCACATTTCTTCCCTTTTTGACAGGCATTGGGTTTCCTTTAATGAGATTAGACTGGTAAGAAAAGAAGAGGACTATTACTGGTACCTTATGGTGAGATCACTTTTAATTATTATTTTTTTTTTATTAAAACTTCTGTTTTTTTATGTTTGTATTCTGTTGAGCCTAGAGCATAAAGGTTTACTAAATTATTCTATTACTTAATATTTACTGATTCTTCTTTTTCGAAGCTGAATTGTTATTAAAATGCATAAATGTTTATCCACCGAAGTGGCTAAATGCACAAAATAACTGAGATGATAAACACAAATTATTATAAGACTTTTACAATTTACATTTACAGTTAGTCATTTGCTGACCACAATTGTGATTTAGAAAAACAACAAATGATGTGAAATGTATGGCACAAAAATAAAATAACAAAAAAAAAAAAACATTTTGATCGCTAATCTTAAATACAAGCCGCTCAAGTGGTTTAGTTAGTAATTGGATATGGCACACCATTAGCAAATGTATAAACAAAATAGGTTATTGCAGAAGAATGCAAAGAAGTGAAATGCTAGAGATTGTCTGATTGCCTTCCATTGCCTGATGGAAGCCTCTCCTCAATGCAAGACACATTAATAAACAGCTGAAGGACTCCAAGATGGTGAGAAATAAGATTTTTTTGGTCTGATGAGACCAAGCTAAAACTTTTTGGCCTTAATTCTAAGCGGTATGTGTGGAGAAAACCAGGCATGTCCAATACAGTCCCAACAGTGAAGCAGCATCATGCTGTTGGGTGTTTTTCAGCTGCAGGGACAGGACGAATATTGGAATTCGAATATGCAGAAGAATATAAGCAATTATCGTTGTTATTAAAAGTCAGATTTTGATGCTGATAACTGTATTAAACATACAGTAGCTATGTCCTCTTCACATATCCAGATTTTTTAGGAGAAACTGAGAGTTTTTTTTTTTTTTTGTAATACTGTCTAGATCACTGCCTTTAAAGACAGATACTTGCATTTAAGCCTGGAGAAAATATGTACTTTTTATTTTGCTGTCAAATAAAAAAGAGTATAACATAAATTTGGAGACATATGAAATATGGATATGAAAAATAAATATACATCTGATGGAAGTCAAGTATATTGCCAGTATATTTTCTGCATTAACTGACATGACTCTTGAGCAGTCTGATCACAAGTAGACAGCTTAAACATAATCATTTTTTGTATCCAACATTTTGTATGTTTCCAGTGTGTTCCTGTAATCAAATCTGATACATCATTTCCACTGAAGGAAGGATGTTGCACACATTTATCATGTCAATATTCTGCTGCATTTACTTACATGCCTGCAAATACCTGCAAATATATCTCATTTATTTTGGATGGGACTACGCATTGGGATTTTTTTTAAATGCGCTAAATTAATTATTTTGCTAATAAAATATATTTTTTAAGTGATGGAAGATAAGATGACAAAAGTAGGTACCAAAAGCAAGTCATGGACTTTAATATTTAACATGGTCAGTGAGGACTGTAGGATCTAAGAGGTACCTTTTTTTTTTTTTTTTGTATTACTCTGAGCATTGGTTGGTCTGACATTGGGGTGAATGTTCTGAACCTCTACTCCTGGGAATTGTTTGAAAATAGTTTTACAGTATAACCCTTTCCAGATAAATGTGCAGCATCAAGACTTCTCTAAGACCAATGCTTGTATATTTTCCTCTTGGCATTGTGTACACCTAAATGCTCCAGACCAGCAAAATGCCAAAACGTCTGCTTTTTCAAGGGCTGATGATTAGCAGGACCTGGCTGCAATTAACTTATTCCAAGATTGTTACGTGTTTTCTTCTTCTTTTTTTCTCTCTACGTTGCAAATTGCTGAAGGCACACAGATTTATGCTTTGAACAGTTGATATTGAGATGTGTATGTTGCTTATTCTCTGTAAAGCCTTCATAACCGCTCTATTCTAAGGTGCTGTTAATTGGTGATTTTTAAGGCTGGTATCTCTATATAAACTTCTGAGATAAGCTTTGGTTTTCAAACTGTCAGACATCATTGGCCTTCCTCTCAAATTTTTTTGTGTCCAAATTTAGAATCACCCGTAATTAAAATATGCCTATCTGTTATGTAGAACCCTGACCCTATGTGTGCAACACCTGCAAGTATTTTATTTCTTAATTATATTTGATGTCCCAGCACTAATGTAAAATACAGTACGTATTCAATCTTCACTACACCAGGGCTTGACATTGATAATAACTTTAGTCTCACTAGCCACTTTGGCGGGTAGTTTATTCTTTGATATGACAATATATTTTTGTTGTAGTTTTCTCTAAAGGCATCTGATATAATAAAAGCATTCCAACGTAATATTATGCGCATAAAACTCCCATGAGCACCTATATCAACCTTCTGATACAACTAGTTAAGAACGTGCGTTAGCGTCTCTGTTAGCAGTGATAACCAGCGGTAAGAAGCTGTAAAGACTTTGATCCAGCCCCAGCTATCAACTTATGGCATGCTGGAAGCCTCAGGTCACGAAGACCATCTTTCATGGACCATACAGATGTAACTGATGATGAATGTAATGAGGACATTTAATGCCTCTCTCCACACATGTTCACACATGCATTGTACACACACACACACACACACACACACACACACACACTTTGACTTCCTGTTTGCTGTGTGTGCATCATTTCCTTAACGGGCTATTGCTTCTCAACAGGATGAGAATGTTTGCCCCATAGGTTATTTACTGATTATATAAAAAAAGTAATCACTATTAAAATCTTTAGATTTCATGTTGAATGATAAATGAAAATTCATCAGTTGATTAAATTACCTATAAAGAGTCAACACAACAAGATGGATGAGAGTCCATTGTCCTAACTCAGAATTCTGATGTTATAATACATAATGACAAATAATACCTGATAATAGTACACATAATAACACACTAAAATAATAAATGTTCTGAGTTGCTGTATTTTTAATATCAGAATGCGTTCAGTTGTACTGAATCTGTTATTTTTCAATTTCATGTCGTAAGAGACTTGAATTTAAGTTCAATAAACAGAATATACTGTTCATGTTTGCATGTTTTTATATTGGGAGCTATATTAACAGTACTGAATACTTGACTACTACTATAGTGATACAGTGTATGCTGTCATTTATAAGCAATTCTATATCTAACAAATATTAACGTATCATGGTGAAGAAAAAAACTGTGATTTTCTGGTAACAAAATTGTGGCTAGTAAAAAGGCTGAATGGCTAGTGACGCCGGAAATCCACACTTGTGCTTTGCATTGACATTGTCACAAAGATTTTTTTTACAGAATTAAAAATTCCAAATCAATCAATCAATCAATTAATAAATAAATACTATAAATAAAATGTATACATTTGTCAATGTACTGTATACCTAGTAAGCAAACCATAGCAATTGTAACAAGGAAAATCTCCTGAGATAATGTGAGGGAAAACATTTGAGTGAAACCAGACCCTAAAGGAAACAATACTCGTTTGGATGATACCACAGTGCTTCCATAAATAAATAATCTATAACTTAAAAGTGCTACTGTATGACAGGACAGTGTGTTAGTTAACATGAAATCCACTTAGTAAGATTACCAGCTGTTCACTGAGGGGGACAAAACAGTTTGTCAAAATAATGTTCTTGGTTTCTCAGTGAAGAAACCAAGATTAATCATATGTATCTGTGAGCAGACAATATGAGGTCATTTTCAGCACCAACAAGTGGTCTCCTTTTTTTTGTAATGAGAATTCCAATCAGGGCATTATGAAGAATCAGGCAGGTCTGGAAGACAGAAGCTCACTGTCATGTAATGGATAATGTCAGTGGTCATTTTGTGTAGAGCAAGCAGGAAATACGACATGACTTAGAGGGAGAACCAGAAGGAAAAAACTCACCATCAACAAACATGAGGGAACTCATTTCAACATAAAACTCAACATACAGTAAAAATGGTCATGAATCCTTCAGATCTAATTCTTTATTGATGAAAAAACTATACGCAAATGGCTTGACTAAACAAATACGTTTTTTAGCTTATGTCTTTGTCTGAGACCTGATTACTAATTGAAAGGCTATCCCATAACTATGAGTTTTGTAAAAAAAGCTCTGGCAAGATGGCCATCTCTATATAAATGATAGAACGTCTCTATAAATAACATGTCTTGTAAGGTGTTCTGGTATGCAGTGGTCAGCATCTACCAAAAGTGGTCCAATGAACGAAAACTGGTTAACTGCTGACAAGGGTCATGGGTGTCTAAGGGTACTTGATGTATGTGATGAGAGAAGGATAGCACAGGTTCTGCTATGATAGAAAGGTATTAGAAGACACAATGCATTGCTGCTTGCTGTATATAGGGCTGTAAAAAAGACACAGCATTAATATCCTCCTCCCTTTAGTGAGAGGTAAGCAAGCCTTTCTGAAAGTGCATTGTCTTATTCTTACCACTCATTTCACTTTCATCTTCTTCTGATGCAATCCTATGGGGCCATGATAGAGAGTTATTGTTCAATCCTCTTTAAAAATAAATGTAGATGCTGACTCCTGTCCCAAAAGCCCCTTTAGCATTAGAACTGGAATATGGAGCAGTGGAGCGATGTGGGATGGTCAGATGAATCAGATTTAGCATGTGGATGACAAGGTGCATGTGTGTGTACCAGGGGACATATGTCACCTTTGCGTTTATCTCATTTGGATGTTAATTTGACATGTAATATCAACCTAAACATTGCCTAATGACAGTGTCCTATTTGGATATAATAATCCACCCTGCCACACCGCAAAAATAGTGTAGGAATGCTTTGAAGAAAACAACCAATGACCAGTCAATCTAATTGAGCATCTGTGGCATGAACTGGTCAAACTAGTACGATACTAGGACTAGGTCTTGGTGTTATTTCTGGAGCTCTCAAATTCACTGTGACTTTAACCACCTCACTTACATCACTGCTTTATGAGGAGAGAATGTATTTTTGAGAAAGACAGAACAATAACTCTCTATCATGGCCCCATAGGAAACCGAGGATTGCTACAGAAGCTGATGAAAGTGTAATGAGGGGTAAGAATGAAACAATGCACTTTCAGAGAGGCTTGCTTACCATTCACTAAACGGACAAGGATATTAATGCTGTGTCTCTTACACATCTGCTGCCTTGAAATGCTTTCGTGGGTTGTAAAGGGGAAGACATGATAAGTTTTTTAAATGTTACTGCAACAAATGTTTTAGTTATCTAGGAGACTGGCAGACAAACTACTACTATTAACTAATTGGTATTATTTAGGCAATTTGTCAACTCAAAATTAGAACAAATTATAAGTAATAAATTAGCCTACATGCCCAGACATGTTATAATTGTATGACCTTGATTTACTTCTGGCCACAATAAATCATGAGCACAATTAACTGTCAGCACATGATATAAAAGAAAAACATTTTTTTCATGGTCTGTTCAGTTTTGCACTTCTTATTTATTGGACAAAAATAGGATGTTATCTAGATAAATTCATAAGATAATTAATAGACAGCTAACTCTGTTGAGCAATGTATATGTGTAGGTAATGTTTCCAGGTGTGTGATTAATGCACAAAAGTTTTTCTTTTAAAAAACACATTTTTTGTCAAAAAAGACTACTTCTGTCATTTTAAAAAAGAAAATCATATATACTATATATATTTACTTTCTACATACTACAACAGAACTGGGGATTTCAAAACTATAAAATAACACTTATGGAATTAGGTAATTATGTAACAACGACACTCGGTTGCTATTTTAAGACACGGAGGTCAGCCTTTCTGGAGTAGTTCTTTCAAGAAGAGTATTGTCAAGTGTATTTGCAAAACCCATCAAGCACCATGATGAAACTGTCTCTCATGAGGACCATCCCAGGTTAGCAAGACCATACCGTACCTTCGCTGAGCATTTAGCAGGACAGACCAGAATACAGACACAGGAAAACATACTGTAGGTAACAAGTGCACTTTTTATTCAAAGAATAAAAAGGAAAATTTACAATTTAGGGAAAGTCACTGGTTGAAGAGTGGTTGATTTTAAATCATCTTTACCATCAGATTTACTTGAGCAGAATAATTTTTATGCTATACAAAAAAGTGTAGCTTTTTGTTTGAATTTTACTATTTACTACTACAGCAGCAATTAATAATGAATTATAATACTTCATATACACGCAGGCCTCAGGCTTTATGTCAACTCAATTTGTCTGTGTTTACTCTGATTTTGCAGAAAGACAGAATACTATGAACATAAATGTAAATTTCCAATTGAAAACCACTGTTATTACATAAAAAATTTATAGGCCTTCATCAAATTAATAGTGAAAACAAATTAAAGCCCTGGATAAAAATTAGTTAATAATTTGCCTAGCTTCAAGCAATGACCACTTGGGAAGTCAGGTTCGTTTTTCTATTTTGTTTGTTTATAAACAGAGGCACTTCAGGGTTTGATGTTTATTTTGTGTGTAACCGTAGAGGCGAAGTAGAAATTGAATAACAAAAAAGCTAGAGAAGCAGCATTAATTAATTTTGAGCTTCTCCAAAGCCTGCCAAATGTTATAACATGGCAATATGCAGAATTTTAATGTAATCTTACACTCTGTGTGAATGAGTGGGCATAAACCAACCATAGGCCAAAAATAAGTTTAATCAACATTGAACTAAAAAAACATCCACAAAACACGGTAATATGCAATTGTTTCTCTGCTTTGATTCCAGACAGCTGTGTCCCATCTGAGGGCTTTGGTTTGGAGCCCAATCAACAGAGCAAACTTTACCTGTTCACTAACCCCTTCTTGGCTTGTAAAATATAGAAAGCACTGAGGCAGAAAGCCCTTATAGTCTGTTGGCTCTCTGGAGTACCTCTTGAGGCGGATGGCTTGGGTGAAACTGGTGGTGCAGGTGGTACAAACATGGTTGCTTGGAGCTGGGCCATAGCATCAGTGAGCTGTACGATTTGCTGGCACACTCACTCAAGCTTGTGACAGAGACTACACTGAGTGTTTCCTTTGCAGTTTGTTGAATGAACTCAACTTAAATATTGTGTGTGATTGAGTACAAGGATAACAATTAGTAGTCAGGGGAATGGGAGTAAATGTGTTGGGATTTTGAACCATTGCCAGCTTTGATTATATGCAGTGCTGTGTTTTGTGGATTGAGTTTGGGTGCAGCATGTTCATGACAATTAGCATTATTGGTGTAACACATGCGTTCAAATTAAATGCTTCACGTTTATTCTGTTTTACTGTATGATAATTACATAAGAAAAAATTAATATATACAAAATAATATTATATTTTTCTTGAACAACCTAGATACCTAGAAATAGGGTTTTTTACTCTTTTTTATTTGCCTTTATGTACATTCCTTGTGTGTTTGGGAAATTAGGACTAATGTAGAAGTTCAATTCATAATAAATAAATTAAAAAGTATTTCATTTGAAAACATATGTACTGAAAACAAATTGAACTGTGACTTCAAAACTGAGATACATACTGATCCATGGCTTGTGCATATCATTACATCCCTAACTACAGTAAGAAAGAGCTTACAGTTATCGTTCAGTTTCTCACTGATTCATTCTAATTAGCCCTTCATTATTGATTTGTTTTAATTTTTTGTATAATTTATTTTTGGACTTCAATCATCATGAAGAGGTGTACCTGTTCTGCCACATGGTTTAGGTAGGTGGTGTAATGAGCAAAGTAGCAATGACATGAATGCCAGGACCCAAGATTTCCCAGCACAACATTCCCCAGAGCATCACACCGCCTCTGACAGCTTGCCTCCTCCTCATAGTGCATCATATTTTCATCTCTTTCCCAAACTCATGTATTTGGTTGATATAGTGAGCCACACTGGCAGTAAATTGAAACAAGGGAAAAGGTTTTGCTGCACACAAAAATGTTTTAAATTTCAAAGTTTGTTGAAGATCATGAAAAACATTAAAAAGCAATAAACATAGCATGCAGTTTACAATGCCTCATCAACAATGCAGTGTTAGCAAAGAAATTCATGACTGCTGAGTTAACTAAACAGCAGTCAAAACTTCATTTGTCTTGTCTTTACCATGTTCCAAAAGTCCATTAAACACATGGCAGTAGATATTTTGCTTAGCCAGTATTTTTGCCTTACTGATCATATGAAGAAAGAAGTAATACAATTTTGCGATGAAATGAGACCATATTTTGCGCAAAACCTGGATGTTTCTACTGAAACATACATAGCAAAATAATAAATAATAAATAAATAAACTTTGTTATAGAAAACTTTTTGGTCTAAAGGAAATCGAGTGAAAGGAAATCGAGACCTGTACAAAGTTGAACCACTCTAGTGATCGACAGAGGTCATAAAAAACCCATCATAGACACCAGAATTCCTTTGCCTCTTTACTTTAAATATAGAAATGAAATTGGTTCTCTGTGGAACCCAGCTAAGGGTCTGTTTTTCGTACGTTGCTTGACACATCTAAGATGAGATCATCGTGCTAATTACGATCTGGCTAAGTTGGTTCTTCGAGCTCACCTGTTGTTGATGATTAGTGTAGCTGGATTGAGTTGTCTAGGATTATTGCGCGCTCGTGCGTGATCACAGCCTCTTTGATTGGTTGACGAAATGGAAAAAGAGCGGCTCAACTTTTTTTATAACACGTGTTATGCGCTGAAATGCCCCCCTGCCATGGATTGCCCCCCCCCCTACATAGTCGCTATCTAATATTATATTAGAACATAAATTCATAGGTTAATGCTTTACAAATTACAAATTACATGAGACAGTAAAATAAAATAAGAAATATGAAAATAAATATGTTGTATATGAAAAAATAAATATATATTTTTTTCCAATACAACTTGCATACTTTTATATTGTCTGTTATAATAAAATTAGTTTCGTCCAATTTATCATTATAAAACATATTTATTTTTATTATATATAATTATTTATTTGCATATTCATGACAAACCCCTGAAAAATAAATGTGTTACAAAATAAACATTATACAAGAATTTGTATTAATCGTCTCGACGGCTGTCTCGTGCTGAGGGTTTATTATAATAATAGTATAATATTTAATATTTGTCACAGCAAATATCAGCCTAAGCCAGAGTAGTAGTGCCCAACCTGCCATCTCCTAGCAACTACCAGCAAGTAACATTTCATACAGTACTAGACTAAACATATTGTGCTTAGGTGAGTTCACAGAATTTACCAAATATTAAAATCTTTTGGCTCTTGCATGAATTCCAGTTTACACATTTTACCACTTTCTTATCTGCTACTGTATACTAAAGTTCTAAATTTATCAGTAATAATTTTACTTAGCCATAAGTTTTCGTTGTCTTTTTTGTATGTGTGATCATGAGATTTATTGTATGTTTTATTGTGAATACAGTACATGTTAACATTGAACTGCACATCACTGTCATAAATTTGATCATCGAGGGTAATGAGGGACAAATTTGTGGAAGAAATATGGCCATGTTAAATAGTGAATTTGTAAAAGAGTGTCACATTGTAAAAGAGTGGTTCTGAGAGCTTAAGAATCCATTTTCACTCATGAATTACTCTGACCTGTTAAAAGACTTTAATATATGCTGAAGAACACATATTGATTACAAACCAAAATCAATGAAATCATCAAGACAGTTAAGACTTCTGTCAACAGTGAAAAAAGAGGAAAGCCTCAGAAATTGTGGTTAGTTGGAATGTTTGATTTTGTTTTAGATTTAGCATATTTCAAGCTGTATTACAGATATGAATATTTTATATATAGAAATTGCTGGACATCTTTTTATTCATGCAAGCATGCAAGTAAGCAGATACAGGTAAAGAGCTTTACTTAATGTTTACATCTAACATCAAAAGGAGAGTGCGATGTGTACTCAGTGACTTGACTGTAGCATGGTTGTTGATGCAGTTTTTTTTTTTTTTTAGAAACTTCTGATCTCTCCCAGATATTTGTGCATAAGACTCTCTGAAGTCTAATTAGAAAAGTGCAAAACCATTCATGTTCAGGAAGGATAAAGGTATTAGTTTAGACTGGTTCTGCACTGCCTCTAAAGTGATGGAAACTTAAAAAGGTGAATACAAAAATATGCAGTAAGTTATATTTTTTAATTTGTTCGATACCCCACATGCACCACAACACAAAGTATAATTAATGGCCAGTTTCATCCTTTAATTCCACTTTTTTCATCATGTAAAAACACATTATATTAAATGATGCTATAATATAAATTACTATACATTATGTAGATTTTAGACATATTGAGTTGTATTGTACATAACATGTATTTGACACTAAAGAGTACACACAAATACTTTACAGATAATTACAACATTTATTTATATTTAGCAGTGTTAATTGTTAATTCATTTATTGATTTAATATTAAATTAACTAAATAATCTAAACAAAAAATTAGCCTTTTCAGATATATTGTTCTGTTGTAGACTGATAGGGTGGGTTCCTTCTGGATCTAGTGAAGTCCAGGATGCTCGTCTTCTGGTCAAACACTCAGTAACCCCAGTAACCCCAGTACATGGAACAGAATCTTAATCTACCATCTAACACAACGGATCTAACAGCTCATCCATTTTCTAGTGTAAAAGCCATTTACTAGACTACTACAATGTGTACTAGTTTCAGAAAGGAGCTTATGGTATCTGTGTACAACACTAAGATAAAACAGCTAAAACAGAGTATACTGTACACTGCAAATGCAATTCTAACATTATGATGTATTGGTCCTTGTGAAACTGGTGACTGAGAATTAGTAAGCACAGAGATCTCAAGAGCAGGGCTCCAAGCTATGAGTGCGATAGCCGTAGGGTTTATGGTCTATTACAGCAAATGAGAAAGTCAGTTTGGCTGGAAAGGCCTTTGATACACAGGCACTGGAAAACTGCAGATTCAGTTTTGCTCTAGACAACTCAAAAAAAAAAAAAAGTAAAACCCGAGCCAGTAAGCCATAACCAATACTAATGAACCAGCATTAAATTATGTAGTCAGATTTTTTCCAGGCTACAGAAAGGCAAATCTTGGTTATCATGCAGTGGCTACATTGCTACTAATACCATTGTATTAGTACAGTACTAATAACCTGTAGACACAAAACATACTGTATAATATACTATACACACAACATGTTTGTGGTGTGAAAGTCCTTTTTAAACGGAGCTTTAAAAGTGAGTAGAATAGGTGACAGGTGCACAATCAGTGGTCAGAACATGAGCAGATGCGAGGCTGTGATGGAGGCGTGTTGTAGTGCATCCTGGGAAGGTTTGTAGACTAGGCTGTGTCCTGGGAATTGGAATCTGTAAAAGAAGAAGTCCTCCATTTATTTTTTCCACTTGAATAAACAAAAGTACTTGGCTTTAAATGTGCTGAAGTACCAAAAAATAGTGAGCATGTACGATCATAACCTGTAAATCTCTCTCTCTCTCGCTCTCTCTCTCTGAACACTGAAATCTGCACAACTATGTGCAGGATTTTCGAATCCTGCAATCTATTCACTGTTATAAATGCTAAAATCATTCATTAATCAGGTGATCTAAGTGTACCTTTTGATGGTAATAAGGTCTGGGTGTAATCAGTGCTGGCAGGGAAAGTGCTACAGTAGGTTCAGTTAGTTTGTTGTCTGCAGCCATATCTGCTTTCAATTTAAAGCATCTGGCATATAGTTGGGCATGACAAGGTGGGAGGGCAAGTAATCTTGCACCATTAATTAAGTAAAATAGTATGCAGGTATATATTGCTGAAAAAAAAATGCTTCTTGCTGAGGTACCAATCTTAATAATACACAGTTGAAGTTAAAAGTCAAAATTATATTTAATTATAGCATAAATACTCAAGTGCTAAATTACCATGGATTCCAGGGCAGTG
This sequence comes from Clarias gariepinus, assembly GCF_024256425.1. Classification (NCBI taxonomy): domain Eukaryota; kingdom Metazoa; phylum Chordata; class Actinopteri; order Siluriformes; family Clariidae; genus Clarias; species Clarias gariepinus. Next base: position 41,813,235 of record NC_071100.1, read on the forward strand.
GATAGCAGTGTCAGTGGATATTAGTGATCAAGGCTGTGACTTGATTTAATACTTGGTAGTTCATACAGGGTCGACGACCACTCTCTTTTTCACAAAGAAGAATTTGGCAGAAGCTGGAGACATTGTGTACCCAGCTGAAGAGTCTCAGCAATGAACTACCCGATGACTGGAGTTACTTTTTAGTGAAGCAGATATACTTGATTGTAAGGGGACATGGTTCCTGCTATGAGCTGAATTGAATTGTGCAATCATACGTTTAATATGGCAGGAGACTGCAGGTCTTGGCTTTGCTGAACACTTGCTTGAGCTCTTTGCACTCAGGGGGATTTCCACTGTAACCTGGGACATGAAGCTTTCTGTGTTTGTAGAGGCTACTGTGACAGACCATAGACAGTGGGCTTAACAACAAGTGGGCCAGCATGCATTCTTCTGTTCTTTCCATGCAATTTTAGGATTAATTGGTTTTCATCCGTGGGAAAGCTCCACTGGGAGCTTTGTAGTGGTGGTTAACTGGAAGGAGATATTTTCTAGATGGAGAGTACTGATTGGAGAGTAACTGGCTCTGTGCAGAGGGTCACTGCACCTCATCTGATGGGTTAACTATCCAGGCCTTTGACTTCAAGGGGGTGCTGCAGCAGGTACACAGTTGCTGCTAGCTACAGTTTCTTTGCAATGGTGCGATTGATGAACCAATCCACCAGCCCTGGATTCGATCAATGCTGTAACAGAAGCTTTTCTGAATGGCTAGTCAGTACAGACATTATAAAGTTATGGTGAGAACTGGCTGTGACTCACTATACTGGACACGGTTTACTTGGTTAACTTGAACATGGTTAAATTGTGAAAGCTTACTTGCATTCATTTATACCATACACATTCTCTAAGTAAAAAATGCTTTGCACAGCTGTGTAACACGGTATTACTTAGATTTTGAAATTTTAATAATTTCTTTCTTAAGTAGTCTTTTTTGTAGTAGATCATTTTAAGAAAAAAATATTTTCAGAAGCTTGATACATAGCATGCTGGTCCTGATTACTCACCAATCCCATATGCACTGTGCCACACCATTTGTGCCACACTTCTCACCATTGTCCTTTCCTAAATTTATTTTCAATGACAGACTAAATCATCAATAACTTTTTTCTTTATACCCTTTAGAGTGAAACCATGATGCGTGGGTCCACAATGGCATTGCATTCTCTAATGAGCCTGGCATTGCTGTTCCTCAGTGTTATTGGTGACCCAGACCAAAAGGACAAAATAGTATGGACAGCTAGGATTAAACGGCAAGCCACAGATGATAGTGGCAACAGCAACAACAATCAGAGCCAGCCCATGATCTTCAACCATGTGTACAATATTAATGTTCCACTAGAGTCCCTGTGCACAGTGGATCTGGACTCAAAGGGATCCATAGAGAGTGATCAATCAGGTGAGGAGTACAAGGAGCAATCAATGGATTCGGACAGCCAAGTGACTTTTACCCACAGCATCAACATCCCCAAGGCAGTGTGTTCATGCCCAGCTTCAGCCATGCTGCAGGAGCTAGCCAGTCGCATAGAGATGCTGGAGAGAGAAGTTTCACTGCTCAAAGTACAGTGTAGCAGTGCTTGTTGTGGAGATAACTTAGTCCTGGGTGAGTCCAAGATGCAAGTATGTCTTATTTATTTTCTTAATACATTTTTTATCCTGGGTCATGTTCAAACATTTTTCCTGGAAAGAAATGGAAATCTGGGGACAGATGTTAATTTAAATTTCATTCCATTCAACAAAAAATAAGATCTCAAAAATTAACAAACATTTAACTACTATTCTAATCCTTGTGTTCATGTTGTGGTCCATTTAAATTGGTACTAATGGAAGACCAACATTCAAATTACACGTTTCTACATGAGATTTTATAAATCAGATTTCATTTTAGTTTGAGTATTTATTATTATTTACATTTGAAACTCCACTTGTAAACATGCACTGCCCAAGAATTACTTAAAATTATGGCTCACCTCCATGCTTTAGTGGATTGCCTTACCTGCATATCACAGAACTCCATTTCCTAAGCACTCATGCTATAACAATATTGGTATCAATATATTTACAGCTCCATAGGGATTAACGGATCACATTGCACAATTGCTTTAATGTTCAATATCCCTCTATTCAGTGTCACCTAAAATACATGGTGATTATCTTTAAATAAATGGTACTAAACTTTGTATGGCTCTGTAATGAAGCTTAGAATGGGAGCCAGAGCCTTGACATGGGACCTGGGCTGGAACTTGAACTTGGAAAAAGACAAAACAGATCATCTTCTACACTTGTCATCCTGCAAATTTGAAAGGTTCCCCCAGCACAAAGTAAGCAGTTATTAAAGTAAGCAGGTGGCCCTAGCACATCATTTTCTAACCCCAAGGGCAGAGTGTACATGATGTTTTTTTAAAACCAGAGGGTTGAGTCATCATGAAATATTTAAACCAGAAGTTGGCATCAGTGTCAAATTTTCAACACCAGGAGGCAGAGCATGTATAATGTCTTTGACATTAGGAGCTCCTACAATGCTTGGCCTGGGATGATGCATATCTTTATTTGTACCAAGCTTGGCATAGCTCTGGCAAACAAGATTAGGCTTGGGCAGAGCAGGGCATAACTTGAACTGAGAAGGGCACAGCTGGCACTACCTATTTGCCCATTGTTGAAGCACAGTGTAGGGAGTATCCACCCTAAGTGTCTTGTATCCACCACACTCTGGACACTCTGGAACTCTTTATGCAGTCGGTCCCTGCTGAAGGCCTCACCCTGGACACCCTGGACACTCATATCCATAAAACACCCTTTACACCCATATACATAAAACTATCTATAATAACTATATATAATTACAGCTACTTTTTAAATAATATACTGTATGTGGCAAAATCATGGAGAAAAATATTTTAAATGAATGTCATGTTAATTTTTTCTGCAATCTCTGGATCTGTACTAGAGGGATGAACAATTCTTCTAGATCATGTTCTTTTAGTTGTTGATAGTGTCTAAAATGTTAAAAATCTCACATTGCACATATTTTTTTATTTCATTTTTAGGCCGACTGGATTTTGGTCCTCACTGCAGTGGCCATGGCACCTTCAGCATGGATGTTTGTGGCTGTGTGTGTGATGAAGGCTGGATGGGAAAGAACTGCTCCGAACCACAATGTCTGGGGAACTGCTCTGGCCAGGGTGCATGTATTGAAGGCGAGTGTGTGTGTGAGAGTGACTTCACTGGAGAAAACTGCTCAGAGCCCAGGTGCCCTGGTGACTGTTCAGACCAGGGTATGTGCATCGCTGGAGAATGTGTCTGTGAGGAGGCCTACACTGGAGATGACTGTTCCATGAACAGATGTCTGAATGACTGCTCTGAGCAGGGGCTCTGCATCAATGGAACGTGCCAGTGCAGACTGGGATTCCTAGGTGAAGATTGCTCACGCATCTCCTGTGTTAACAACTGCAGCTACAAGGGAGAATGTAGAGCTGGATTCTGTGTGTGCCATGAAGGTTACATTGGAGATGAGTGTGCTTCAGGTGGGTGTTGTTTACCAAGATTCATGCATTAGAAATTGACAAAATATGATACTGATGATGATAATGATGTATAAAGAGATGTGTGCAAAACCATTTATGAGTATCTGGATTTAAAAAAAAATAATCAAAACCTCAACCTCAAATTAATAGCATGATGGTTTAAAACAATTGCTTAAAATTAAAAATTTGAATGCATGAATGCAGAATGACACAGAAAGACCACATAATAATAATAATAATAATAATAATAATAATAATAATAGGCATCCCGGTGACTTAGTGGCTAACACTGTGGCCTCACACCTCCAGGGTCCAGGTTTGATAATAATACAGAGTACTTAGTTAAATGTTTCATATCAAAGCAAAGGATTGGGAAAACTTAAAACTAGTATAAATACTGCCAAGTTTTTGAGTGAGTGATCTTTGATTGGCTTGTTTCAGTTCCACCTACATGTACTGTATACAGTATCTACTAAAGAATCACACACAATTCTAAATGATATTCTAAAATGTAGCAAACTTAAAGGGCATGTTAATACTGAAAGTTAACTGTATTTAACTTTTCTGTGTTTACCAAGTAAAATTCCATTCTGTAGTTTAAATAGTTACTGCAGCAGTGTTAGCAACATTATCAGAAACCATGACAAAAGAATTCAATAAAATTCTATTTACATAGTGCTTTTATATAAATGATGAGCGACCCAGGGGTAAGGGTGTCAAGGAAAACACTTCGGTGTCAAGTCCACTTTAAGTGATGAATATGCAAAACAGTTCATAAAAATTTTAGTCCTAAACTACTAAGCAACTGCAATCATAATCACAAGTCATCACAGAAGAACACTGAAAAAGAATACGCTGCAGGAATACTTCTGGCTTTAAAATAATCCAAAAAAGATGAAAAGGAAGCAGTGGCACAAATCTTGTCGGAAAAAACATTTAAAGGAAAGCCACAAGTTAATGTGAACTAGCTAGTCATCTAGAAGACAAGTTATTGTGGCTTCTACTAACGGTGTAATGGTATTCACATTCAAATTTATACCATTTTTATAGGATAATTTAGTTTGGTTTGCAGTATGATTTGAGACAATATAGTCTAGTATAACTAGTGCCAGGTGTTTTCCTTCATTATTTAAATATATATATATATATATATATATATATATATATATATATATATATATGTATACTTCTTTTATCAGCAGTCAGCTTATCAATTAACACAAGTGACCTGATTCCACTTGCAGTCATACACACTTGTGCCACAATACTGCCTCCACCATATTTGACAGATGATGTTGGGATTGTGGGATTATCCCCGCCCCTTTCGTTCTCCATACTTTTCTCTACAACTTAATTTTGATTTCATCCGTCAACAGCAGTTTTCTGGCAAAGTTTAATCTAGCTTTTCTGACATTGAGCATTACCAGTGGTTTGCACCTCATTGTAAAGTGTCTGTATTTACTTCATAAACCTTTTTGTCTAAATGTAGACCTTGGCAATGACACACCTACCACCTTAAGAAGGTTCTTGACTTGGCTAGATAATATGAGTGGTTTTCTCTTTATCATGAACACGATTTTGTGGGTTATTATTTGACTGGTATTGGAGTAATGAGGGAACAGGACACACCTGGCGATGCAAAAGCTATTCATGTATTTGTTTCATTATTTATGAGTCCTTAAATGGGACAGATAGACAGATATATACTGTAGCAAGTTTAGTAACACAATAGACATGTAGCTATAATTGCATATTGTCAATTGTGTAGAGCATACAGTCAAAAAAAACATGAGAACCCATGTGAGAGATTAATATGTGCAAATATCGCCAATGTAGATGAATATTCAGTGGACAGAATTGTGCAAATTGAGACGTGCAACTGAGTGATTAAAAGTGACAGCAGTGCAAAATTGAGTGATGGAAGACTGAGGTAATGAAATTCAAAACAAATTAAGGTAAATGAGTAGCAGATAAATATGACTGTGAACTGTGAGTCTGTTATAAAGGAGAGCTACATGCATAACCAAGGATGAGAAGTGGTTGAGGGACCATCATGACCAAGAATCCCAATCACATCTTCAGGACCGGTAAAGATGTGTTAAACCATGTACGGCCCTGGGAAAAAAAGATTTCTTGAGTCTGTCAGTAGGGCAGCTCTGTGATAGAAGTCTTCCACTGAACATGCTCTTCTGCTTGACAGAGGTTCCATACAGTGGGTGACTGGTGTTGGACAAGATGGACAACATTTTGTTCAAGGTCGTTTCCATCACCAGCTCCATCGAGTCAAGTTTAAAGCCAACCACACTCAGAAAATCTCTAGGAGAGTTTTGCAGATGCAATAGGAGCCAAATTTATTCGGAAAGAACCTCAGTCTCTGACTTGACATTCTGTGTTGGCTGACCAGTCCAGGTTGTCTTTCAGCAGTAGCCCTACAGTGAGTATTTATATATCCTCAACACCTCAAACTTAACTCCCTCAACCTGTAGTAGAGATGATTTGGCATGCACCAGGTCACAAAATCAAAAACTATGAAAAATAAATAAATGCACAAAACAATTAAAGTAGTCAGTCATGCACCGTATGGCCCCCATGAGGCTCCTACAGCAGACTACACTCAGTGCTCTCTAAACTGTTGCTCAGGATCTCCTCAGCCTCAGGAGACCATTTTCTGAATGAGTGTGGAAAATAACATTTTGGAAAATAACAAGTACAGTCAATTTTTTTTAACATACCAGAATTATTGCTATCCATAAAAAGTTTGATTAGGAGTATGAATGTAATTCTGTTCAAAATATATTTCTAGTACTTTTTGTCTTCAACAGCCTGGAGAAATGCTTTTGAAAAGTCTGTTTAAAATAATCCTATATAAAATAAATAACTCAGGAAGTGATGATTTTCCCCCTAAAAATGAGTTTATACATATTCACAAAGTGAGCTTCTCAAGTTGATGTCTCTATTAAAATGACTAACATTGAACAGCTAGTGAAAAAAATCAGTGGATCATATTTTACTTTTGTGTTTTATGTTTGCTTTAAACATTGGTCACTTTATCGCATTGTGTATTTATTCACAGAACTTTATAAACCTGCAGGATTGCATTTTTTTTTCTTTAAATGTCCTCCTAATAAACACACAATAGATGATGTAAACTACAGCAACTCACTAAAAGAAATGCTAAAGCATTCATCATCCCATGTATTCAAACTCTTTGATATATGGGCTGCCTGATATTACTAACCACGGTGAGTGAAAAGGCTTCAGAATTATTTCAGCTGAAACTGTTTTTTGTTTTTGAGACTTTCTCTTCCTTTGTTTTGTGTTATCCTCCACAGAGTTCCTGTGGTCCTTTAAGTGTTGTTTAAGTGTAGTGAGTTGATTTTTTCGTTAGGATCTTAATCATTTTCGAAAATACTTCTCAAGTGCATAAATCATATAAGAATAAGGAACTGTTTCTCTAAAACTGCACCGAATCCATGCACAAGTCCACATTCAGTCAAAGAGCAGCTGTACACCAAGCAACCGCAATTAAACCCCCCGCTGAAGCCCGCCCGCACACAATAAAGCTATAAAATTGGTGATGTCTCTGAGTTTAACATCAGTCATTTGTTGAAAGTCACATTCATTCAGACGGCTCTTTACATTAGTCAGGCCTGAAAAGCTCTCATGTGCTGTTACAGATGTTCCAAGTAACAACGAGAAAAAAAGCAGACTTTCTTGCTGAAAACAGCTGTCACCTTATGAGAAAGAAGGCCTTGAAGAAAAGAGAAAATGGGAAAATCATGCTCTCAATTTAATACTATTCGATTCTCATTTTCTAAAAGAGTTAGATTTGGTTGAGGCAAAATTACTCATTTAATTTAAATCGAGGGAATAACCACAGGGGTGGCGGTAAAAGAAAGAGGTGGGATAACAAAAAAAACAAATCTGCTCAATTCCAATGCTCTTCTTGGGTACTTTAGAAGCAACATGAAATGACATTATGCATTTAAAAAAGTAACAGGAAAAAACGCAGTTCTGTAAAATTTAAGGTTAATATGGAAGTACAAAAACCTTTTTCAAATTAAATATTTTTTTTTTAATTGTTAAAAATTGTATATTATTCGGCGTTCAATATTGCAAATTAAACCGCATAACAATTACTTAATATGCCAGTACTGTATGTGTGACTATTCATACACTTATTTTACAAATGTTTGTAACAATAAATATTGTTTAATGAATATTGTATGATGGTTTGAGGCCAGAGAATGACTGCAGGTATAAACATTAGGCTGGTATGAAGCACTCATCAAATGTATGCATCAGCCAACTGTGTGTCTGCTTCAAACACACGCACGCACACGCACGCACGCGCATGCACGCGCACACACACACACACACACACACACACACACACACACACACCTGTGTACACAAATATATAGTGTACAGTAGTAGAGATTTGTTTTCTGCAAAGATATCTCCTTTTTTTTTACCAGAATAAAAGTCTAATTTAATAATGAATAAATAAATGTATAGTTCATCGGCTGTAATCAGATGATTTACAAATTCATGAAACCTCGGAGGCAAAAAATACACTTTTAGGCCAATTTATTTAAGAATTTTAACACAACTTAAAAATGTATAAAAATAAATCATTCATTATTTGTCTGGCTAAGACATGTCTGGGCAGAGAGGAATGAACATTGCATAAGTTCTTAGGCAACAAATATTACAGCTAGAATATTAAATCTACTATCATCTCTTGGAACCTCTGTAGTCCAACGGGGAGGCAGGGAGGCCATTGTACTGTATTTATTTCCATTTGTATGACCATGGTACAGTAGAACCTCCAGCCGCCACTCACACACACACACACGCACACACACACACACATAAGTACTTGCCACCTGTGACCTCTTGAGATTACAGTAGCTGTCGCAGGCAAATGGGACAAAAGAGAACGGATCTTGTGGTTGAAACATGTTGCCCACCTGTCAATCAGGAACACAACAAGCACTGCATCTTTTTTTTAGACCTTTTCTTGTTTTTTAGCCTTCTCTCCTTACTAGCAAATGAAATTTCTGATTTATTAATCGTCTTATTTCCCATGTGTTTAATATATTTTTAAAGAAATAGTAATAAAAATGATCTTGTCAGTAGTATTTGCCTTTAGTTAGATCCCCATGAGCTGCATAAAATTTTTAGACAAAGCCCAGTTTTAAGAGAAGTCCTTTGTTACACTGCTGAACACTGCTTAACACACACACACACACACACACACACACACACACACACACACACACACACAGCTTTATGATGCACCAGTTGGCCAGAATAAAAAATGGACGTGCCACCTCAGCCACCACAGCATATGGCCAACAGCCACACTACTAATTAAAATTGTCTTGGGCAGGACTACTCTGTGAGCTATGTCCAGCTGTGCAAGTTTTATGTCAGTTCTAAAAATATCCCTTTCAGCATATTATTCACATCTACTGTACATTCCATCCTGAATGACATTATTATTCTGGTGGTTACGAAGCTTTGGAAAAAAATACTTCATGTGTTTTTATTAAGGTTTAGGCCTTGTTCGGCACTTTATTTGTGCACTTTGTCCACCATTGCTCAATCAACTTTGGTATAAGCTTAAACAATAATTTATATTTAAACAGTAATAGGTATATATGTTATTTTTATCAGGTACATCTTTAAAAGGTTTCATTTGGTTACAAACAAAGTCATATTTTCTGACCCACTCTTGCCCATCCTTGTATATTCTTGCAGTGGCACCACCTATGAATTTGCAAGTGCATGGAGTGACGGATCGTTCTATTGACATAGAGTGGGAGGGGTCATCAGCTGCAACAGACTATTTGATCACCTACTCTTCAACAAGCCCGGATGGAGTACAGCTGGAATTGAGAGTTCAAGGCAAAGTGACCAACACCACCATCTGCAAGCTGCTGCCGGGTCTGGAGTACAACATCAATGTGTACACTGTCATTGATGAGGTCATCAGTGTGCCAGTCAGCACCTTGGTCTCAACTTGTGAGTTATTGTATTATTTTATTGTTTTAAATAATGTCTTTTTTATCAAATAACATCATAAATAGGTGTTAGAAACTGTGTCTTAGTTTAATATTTCTTCAACAAAAAGGCTTTGCACAACTGAACTTCATATCTATGTATATATACAGTAATCTGCAAATGAGCCTCGGAGACATTGATATGCTACATTTTTGTGTGCAGTATTTAAGCAGTTTCCCTGTAATGTCTGAATAGGTTTGTTATTGACATACAATGCCAAGCCAAAAAAGTCATACACTAAGCCACAATAATATTAAAGCACCATAAAACTAATATTTAGTTATATTATAAAGCACATTTATTTCCATCCAGACTTGCATACATTTTTGGTTGAGATTTGAATTCACAAATGTAAATTTGAACCACATACACATGATTTTTTTTTACAATACTATTCAAAAATTATTTGTTCAGCAGAGTAAATGGTTCATCACTTCCTTCCAGGTTTAAATAACGTGTCGGACCGTTCTTAACTCAGGGCCTGTATTCACTAAGCATCCCAGAATCTCTCCTAAGAAGCATGCTCAATGTTAATTTAGGGCCGAAAGTAGCTCAGAGTAGGACATAAAGCTGTATAGAGTGCGTTTGTTGTTTTGGCAGGTTTTTTTTGTACGGTAAAAAAATTAAAAATGGTCAAATCAGCACCTGTTGTGTGAAAGCTTTATGCACACAGACAAAACTTATAAATTCAGGACTCTGCTGCATGATGTTATCCTAATCAGACTTCCTCACTCACAACTGTTTTAAGCCCCTATAATAGAGCTGTGTCAGACTATCATAAGATGACAATTAAAGAGAGATTTTTATTCTGAAGAGGAGGTAGTAAAATATAAAGAAATAAGGGAAATTCTGCCCTACTCTTACATATAAAGATAAAAAGTGAGGTACAGTAGGGACAGTAGGCAAGACAGTTGGTTGATGATGCAGAGAAGGAAAGTGGATATACTGTGTCCAGGAGACCAGGTGGAAAGGTAGCAAGGCTAGAAGCTTAAAAGCAAGGTTCAAGTTCTTTACCATGGTGTAAATAGGAAAAGAAATCGAGTAGGAGTTATCCTGAAAAGAAGTTTGAAAGGGATGTTCTACAGGTGAAAAGAGTATCAGAGAGGTTGATGAGTCTGAAGCTGGAAATTGATGGTATGATTTGCAATGTAGTTAGTGGTTATGCCCCACAGGTGGGATGTAAGTTAGAATAGAATGAGACATTCTAGAGTGAGTTAGATGAAGTGATGCAGAGCATCCCCAGAGGTGAGAGAGTGGTGATTGGTGCAGATTTTAATGGATATGTTGGGGAAGGGAACAGAGGTGATGAGAATGTGATGGGTAGGTTTGGTCATCAGGACAGGATTGTAGAAGAACAGATGGTGTTGGACTTTTCAAAGAGGATGAAAATGGCAGTAGTAAATATTTTCTTTCAGAAAAGACAGGAACATAAGGTGACATATAAGAGCGGAGGCAGAAGCACTCAGGTGGACTACACCTTGTGTCGACATTGTAATCTGAAGGAGATCAATGACTGCGATGTTTTGTTAGGGGAAAGTGTAGCCAGACAGCACAGGATGGTGGTGTATAAAACAGGAAGGTGAAGAAGGTGCAGAGGACAAAGGGAGAGCAGAGGACAAAGTGGTGGAGGTTAAAAAAGGAAGAATGTTGTGCAGTTTTCAGGGCGGAGTTAAGACAGGCTCTGGGTTGTCAGGAGTTGCTTCCAGTTCACTGGACAACTACAGTACAGCTAAGGCGATCAGGGAGACAGGTAGGAGGGTACTTGGTGTATCATCAGGTAAGGGAAAAGTGGACAAGTAAGGTGAAGGTAGAGGTGGCAAAGACCAAACAAAGAGCATATGAGGACTTGTATACTTGGTTGGACAGTAAGGAGGGAGAGGTGGATTTGTACAGGTTGACGAGGCAAAGAGATAGAGATGGGAAGGATGTGCAGGATGTTAGAGTGATTAAAGATAGGGATGGAAATGTACTGACAGGTGCCATAAGGGTGATGGGAGGATGGAAGGAGTACTTAGAAAAGTTAATGAATGAGGAAAATGAAAGAAAACGTAAAAGACTTTACTGTTGTGGAGCAGGAAGTAGCAAAAATCAGTAAAAGTAAGGTGAGAAGGGGGTTAAAGAGGATGAAGAGTGGAAAGGCAGTTGGTCCTGAAGACATATCTATGGAGGTATGGAAGTGCTTATGAGAGGTTGCAGTAGAGTTTCTGACTAGTCTGTTTAACAAGATTTTGGAGAGTGAGAGAATCCCAGAGGAATGGAGGAGAAGTGTATTAGTGCTGATCTTCAAGAGCAAGGGGGATGTGCAGAGCTGTGGCAACTACAGAGAAATAAAGTTGATAAGCCATACAATGAAGCTTTGGGGAAACGTAGTGGAAGCTAAGTTAAGGTGAGAATTTGTGAGCAGCAATATGGTTTTATACCTAGAAAGAGTTCAACGAATGCAATATTTTCTTTGAGGATGCTAATGGAGAAATACAGAGAAGGTAACAGGGAGTTGCATTGCGTCCTTGTAGATTTAGAGAAAGCGTACGACAGGGTGCGGAGAGAGTAGCTGTTGTATTGTATAAGGAAGTCTGGAGTGGCAGAGAAGTATGTTAGAGTGGTGCAGGACATGTTGAGATGTGCTGTAGGTGTGACAGAAGAGTTTAAGGTGGAGGTAGGTCTGCATCAGGGATCGGGTATGAGCTCTTTCTTGTTTGCTACGTATGGTGATGGACAGGATGACAGATGAGGTTAGACAGGAGTCTTCTTGGACAATGATGTTTGCAGAAGACATTGTGCCTAGTAGAGAGCAGGGAACAGGTGTAGGAAAATCTAGAGATATGGAGGTACGCTCTGGAAAGCAGGGGAATGAAGGTTAGCCATAGCATGACAAAATACATGAGTGTAAATGAGAGGAACCTAAGTGGAACGGTAAGGCTACAGGGAGCAGCGTTAAAGAGGGTGCAGGACTTTATGTACTTAGGGTCAACGGTCCAGAGCAATGGAGAGTGTGGAAAGGAGGAGGCGGTTTTGAGGTGATTTGGACCAGTGGTTTGGACCAGATTGAGGTGGTTTGGACATGTTCAGAGGAGAGAGTGTGAGCATATTGGTAAAAAAAATGCTGAGGTTGGAACTGCCAGGCAGGAGGTTTAAAGGAAGACCAAAGAGGAGATTTATGGATGCAGTGAGAGAGGACATGAAGTTAGTTGGGGTGAAAGAAGAGGAAGCACGTGATTGGGTTAGGGGGAGGTAGATGATTCTGAGATAACCTTTTGAGTGCTAATGCTGTAATAAGGCTTTTGGTTTACATGACCCTCCTTATCGGTGCTCAGGCCGATTATTTTAATTTGTGTCATTAATTATTTAATTCATATGCAATGTTCATGAATGAACCAGTTGCATACTGCATGCAATCTGTCACAGAAGGTATTCAATTTTTTGGCCAAACATATTTTTATGAGCTCCATGTCACTCTGTGTTACCAAAACATATTTGCCTGAACACCATTTTCTCATTACTCCTAACAAGTCATATATTTTAGTGGTGGTAAGAAATGATTTCTTATTTTAAAATGCCCTTTACTCCTATTCGTAAAATTAGGACCAAAATTATGTCACCCTAAGAATTTTTGGCCACTTAGGAGTGAATTCCCACTCTGAGATGGTTAGAAAATATAGGCACAGTTCTGGTTATTTTAACAATCTCCTTCTAAATAGATAATGCTTTTCAAAACAGAACAGGGAGGATGGAAACAGGCAGTAGATGTGAGTAAATTTTAATTCTTGTACTGCATTTAGTAGGTGTTTTTCGGCCATGTTCATTTACATGGATTTGGCAGATGGTCATATCCAGAGCAACTTATAAAACGTAATCATTCAGTATATTTAGTTAAACACTGTTGGAAAGTTTTTATTATTATAATTATTATTATTATTCATTTAATAATAAATGATGGGGGGGCCAGTTAACACAAACACACACATACTGTATGCACACACATACACATGCACACATGGGGTAACACTGGTGAACTCTCTCAGGGTCTGTCTCTGCCAAAACAAAAGACAACAAACCACACCACCACTGCCACAACCCTTAGTGTTTTATTCTTTTTCTTAGATCCAGGACAATTATATTACCCTCTTTAAACAGCATCTTCTGGCTTGTTAAACGAATTGTTGCCAGCAGAAACATGTTGATTACTGCAGCTATTATTTAACCAATAATAATCACTAGCATGATTGATCACTGCAGCCATTATTTAAGTGATAATAATCACTGCTTAATCAAAGGCCACAAAGCTGACATTATTTCTTGGATAGGCAGTGAAAATAGGCTAGTGATGTACAGTACAGTAAGTGCTGCAAGACACCAGCTGATCAAAAAGGAAGCGTTGCATAGTTGACACAGGAAACCAGATTTATCACATGAAGTGGATCATTGAAATGTGGGTAACAATGTCAATATTATCAAATAGTCATAATCAAAAAGTTGACAAGTCTGGATGGAATACTACGAAGTGTATTTGTTGAGCATACATACAGTAGTCTCATCCATTGCTGCTTTACAAGCACATGCTTTCCCATTACATCATAGCATACTGTTTGTTAAAAGTGATTTGGTGTTTCTGTCTAGAAATAATAATCACTGCTGGATAAACATCTGCTGTATGAATAATAACAGTAATCATGTGAATGGGGCAAATCGAATTTGAAAGGGATTGGGCCATGTAATTATTTTCTAACTTATTACCCTGGGATGGTTATGCATTTTCCCCACATCTGTACTCAGCAATGGCAGATGTGGTAAGACTTAAATACAACAAATGGAGCATGTAGACGAATTGTTTTTTTTTAAGACCTGAAATTAGAAAAATAAAAAATACTTTTTAATTCTTGCATGTTAAATGCCTGAACTAGAATTAAAATCACAAATGCGTTTATTTCTAAAGATGTATAATAATTTACTTTTAATTCTTTAGAAAAATCAATCAATCAATCAAACACACAGTATGGAAGTGGAGAACCACATAAAATGTCTTTAAAAAAATACTGTATATATTGACCCTAATGAAAACCAAAGCAAATAATACATCAGTCTGTGCTTTCTAGATCTTTCAAATCGTGATGGTCTTCTCTTCAAATCTATCATGGAAACATCAGTGGAGGTTCAGTGGCAACCCTTTGACTACGGGTTTGATGGTTGGGAAATAAGCTTTATTCCCATGGTAAGAATTTATTTCCTATGCTTAAGTGATTGTCTATTTAGCGTGTGCTTCTGGCAATGTACACATACATAATAATTTACAATCATTTGCACTCTTTATTGCTCTGCCAGACAAACCCAGCAAAAGCTTCATCACCTTATGATTTCCTCCTGCCCTTCTTGCTGTGATTAGAACTACTCATATGGAATGCAAATTGAAGAGTAGCTAAACAAATGCTGATGCTTTTATACTCGCCTCCATTGTATAGAGTCCAAAGAAATGGTGGGGAAATTATGCATGCTTCATTTATTTCAGGGGAGAAAGCTCCCAGTTGAGAAAAGACATGGCAGCAAGTGGGAATTCTCTTCCACATTTCACCTCTCGTTTTTCACCATTTAAAAGTGGCAGCCTTCTTCTTCCTATTTGACAAACAAGTATTTCTTTTTTTAACAGTTGTGTTGCACCTTCAGGGACACTTGCCTTGAAGTAATCTTACGGTAGATTACTAATGCTAAAAATTCTGTGAAAAAAGTTCTTTATTGAGTAACATCAGAAAGACAAATTGTTTTTGTCATACGTAATAGGGGCACATTAGACAGATTTGTCTTCATCTAGCAAATGACTTAGTGACTATATTGTTTGTTGTTTATATTGCTTCCCAGTGGTGGTATAACTACACGTTAAAAATGGTCAGACTTGACCCTTAATTCCTTAAAAAAAAAATGCCACCTTTTTTTTTTCTCCTGCTTTTTACTGCTCCATATTTTGAATATTAAATATAAGCGTGCCCTTAAAAAAAACCTTCAGTTATAAATGACAGGTGGAAGAAAAATAAGCAATTAGGAAAGGTATGTGCTAAATAGAAAGAATACAAATGCAGAAGGTGTCAGGAACAGTTTAATCTTCTTTGGCAAGAAGAGACAAGGGCCATAGAAAGGCAGATGAAAAATCACCATGAGACTACTAGCCAAAAAGTCTAAAAGTGTAAAATGCGTATTTGGTCTTGCCCAATATCATAATGGATGGAGTTTTGTGTGCCAAGAGATCAGAAATCTAAGAGCAAAAAAAAAAAAAACAACAACAAGGAAAGGGGAATATCAATCAAGAGCTTTCAAGTCAGTTTTACCTGCAAATGCAGACAACTCATGGCTGCCTCTTTATATACGTAGACTTTTGTAGATTATGTACCCAGATGCAATGCATGAAAAATTGTGGATATAACCACATCTGAGATAAGGATGAGAGTAGACCTGATGTGATCTACAGTACTCTCATCCTGAAAAACTGTTGGAATCTGTTATTTACTGTTTATTTTTTAAACTTGTGTCTTTTGGTGTGGTGGTCATGTGATGGTCATGTGGTCATGATACCAAAATTCTTATTGATACCATTACCATTATGAATTTCAATAATTTTCAACATTATTCCAAATCTTCTCTAAGAGCCAGAGGAACTGAACTTCTGTGGTTAAAAAATGTTAGGAAAATTCTGATCATAAAGTGTTCCTAGCTAAAGCTGAATTAGTTTGTGAGATTCTGTACAATAAGCATTAATAAAATACATATGCATGCTAGGTATTTATTAAACATATGCATCCTAGGTATTTATTTCTATGATAAAGACGGATCAAAGGAGCAGAGAGAAACTCAATTTAACGATGTTCACATGTTGAGCAGTTGTTGGCTTTTATTAACTTTTGATTTTTGAGATTAAATTGCATTCACTTTTAAGACTAGTGAATGTTTGTGTAAATGTCAAGTTTTAAGACTAATTGTGCACCTTTCTAAAATGAATGTAACTGATTCCAATCTCCAGTGACCAGCGTTTCTGCGAAGTTAGATTCAGCAGGTGTTAATGGAGGAAAATGTAAAAATATATTCCATTGTACTTGTTTCTCTGTTGACTCCAAAGTAAGAAAATACACATTCGACCTTTTGTGTGATTATTTCTTAAAAAATAAAAGAGAGACTCGCAAATGTGTAGTGAATGTCTCAATATAAAAACCGATCTAGCACATTTCAAATAATGTGTATATGGTGTTGCTGCTGGATTTAAGGCTCTTGTCTTTTTTGTGTACTTTATAACTGAAATTAATTGTGTGTGTGTGTGTGTGTGTACGTGTTTCTGCCACAGGACAATGATGGACAAATGACAACCCAGCTGCCCAACAACATTACATCCTACAACCAGACTGGTCTGAGGCCTGGTGAGGAGTACACTGTAAATCTGGTGGCACTTAAAGACCAAGGCAGAAGCCAACCTGTCACCACCACTGTTACTACATGTAAGTTTGTCTAGCGCTTGTGTTATGGTATGGTACTCTCTTCTTTTTAATGTGCTTCATGTTTTTTACAAATGCCTCTTCTATTCCTCAAAAATATTCTTGATGTCCATTCATGTGTGTACCTGCATGTAACTGATGCTCTTCTCCTGCTGTAGTATTCTTATGTACTTCCTATTAAATATACTGTATGTGTTAGGGTGAAATTATACCACTACATTCCCTCATGCAACCAAAAACACTGAGCAATGGTACTGGGCTGGGCCTGTAAAATTCAGGGATAAATCACATTCGCCTTGGAAATGGAAAATGTCATCTTGATGAATGAGCAGCCCTGTCAGTAATCATGGACTTAATTTAAAATTTTCCTGTCTGTCCCATACAGACAGAGCAATTAGATTAAATTGAACTTCTCCAAACCAATCCACGCTGTATGTCTAATGTAAAAAGGCCATAAATTTTAGTCAATAAATATTAAAGAGGCAATAATTGTAAATTTCATATTAATAAATTATTACATGTTCATTGCACTGACATAACACTGAGTAAAATGTGTATACAGTAGGTGGGTGATAAATGCAACTAACAAAAATCTAACCCAGTAAGTAAACAAAAGTCATTAATAAATGCTCTTCTCTCTCTTACTTTATGTTAAGTTATAAGTTATATAGCTTTCTATTTAGCGTAGCGCAATTTTTGTTGTATTCTAATGTTATATAGATATATCTACAGTATATAACTACTGTGTGTGTATATATATATATATATATATATATATATATATATATATATAAATAACTAATATTCTATACTGTAGATAAGCTTTTGAAAGCAGGAGGGGAAATACAGTACTTAACATTGTTTACAGTAAAATTAGTGCTCGATGTGTATGTGTGTGTGTGTACCACTTCGCTGTAGACAGTGTTTATATTGCACACCGATTCTAGAACATATCCTAGAATCGGTGTTCTCGTCGGATCTTCACAGTTAAACACGCGCTCTTTTAACATTCGCCACAAGTAGGCATCAGTTGGTGTAAGATTGGGTGAATGAGACGGGTTTTCCTGCAACATGGCTAGAGCTGGACTTATGCCATGTTGACAAACGCATATGTGCATTCAAGATGAAGAAATTTCAGTACTGTATATTTTGGGGTATACTGTTAGGGTTTGCAACTTTTTTGCTTCTTGCCAAGCATTATAGTTAGCAAACACACTACACAGTTAGGAACAGTGGTGCAAGACAAATCCCGTTGGTCCGGTGCATAGTTGGGTTTGTCGGCCATCAAAAAACAAAACAGAACAAAGTAAAAAAAAAACTTAAAAAAGCAGATTAAGAAAGCCTTGTTTATCTTTCTACTGGCCCGTCTAATATAATCTACTGGCATTACTCTCATTCGGGGTGTGCATAAGCGCATGATCATTGTAGTTTCGGGACAAGACTTACTGGCTAATCACAGGTTAATGCCACTGAAAGACAATGTGTTACTATTTAACACATGGCGAGTCTGTATGCTTACTGAAGTCTGTCCTGGAATAGATATTGTACTCATTGTAATAGACATTGATTCAAAATCACCTATCGATAAACCAATAACAAGACTAGCAACCAGCAAGAACTTTTAAAAGACTGCAAGCCTAGGGTTATGGTTATTTAAAACAAATATATAAATGAATAAAAAAATAATATAGTATTCTTTAAATCTCACAATCTATGAGTGTTGTTATAGACTCCCCCGGAGTCAGGCCGGTGTGGAGTGTGTGTGGAGTCTTGGCGGAATTTCATTCCCTGTCCACCCCTGCTTCCCTGTTTAGCAAGATAGATAAGTACTGTTCATACTTTGCACTTGCAGTTACTTTATGTATAAGTGTGTTCTATACAACAATAGTACTGTATTTGTCGTTTAATAACCTCTTTGGCATTCTCCCTGGGTGGAAAGGTGCCTCGAAGCAGAATCATATCTTCATTCGCTTGCCTCAATTTAATGGAAGAGCAGGGGAATGCATTTTAAAACATTGTCAGTCAAAACATGCTTCCAGTGCAATTTAACTGTACATGTACAGTGTGAAAGCACCTCCAAGTGCAAACGATATAAAGAAATATTTAACATGCATGGCATAGATGTTATTTTGTATATGTATAATTATAGTGTCTATGTTTTGGTCCATCTTTTTCTATTTTATCCAATCAGTCAAATACTGTATGTGTGGCATATGGAAGCAGCAGAGATCCTGCAGATACAGATCACATGTTTCATTTACAATAAATAACTTCTAAAATATCTAAAAATATGCTTCAATAGATAACTGTGATTTCTAAGACTTTGTGGCATGGATGTTTGTACAATGGTGCAATATTACTACTACTTATGTTGTTGTTGTTGTTCTTTCGGCTGACTATCAGCAGACTATCTGGTCCACACATACAAGCCTGGCACAGGTTTTACACCGGATGCCCTTCCTGACACAACCCCTGCATTTTATCCGAGCTCGGGTCCGACACTGCATCCAGCAGCTGGGGTTTGGGAACTGGCTGGGAATTGAACTCAGGGCTTCCACATGGCAGGCGAAACAACTACCACTGAGCCACCAGAACTCCACTACTACTACTAATAATAATAATTGAAAGTTCTAAGGGTAGAATTGCCTTGTTGATGAGAGAAGTCAGGAAAATGCACAGATTGGTTTGAGCTGCCAGGATAGCTATAGAAACATATCAACCAAACTATAATTAAGCATAAGAAATAAACCCTGTGGTATCTTTCCAGGAAGGGCTCAGTCAGTCACAAGCAATCCATTTTATTTTTCTCAAGGGGCACTTTTTGTTTTGTTTAGAGACATGATAGTAGATGTGCTGCTTTTTAAGTGTATCTAGCACTTTCAAGGTTTTCTCTCCCATTTCTTAAGAATAAGCACACAAAAGGAAAGTTTTTTTTCTCTCTTGAATGGGCACAGAACAAAGTACAATTGAATATATTTTTTTTTTACAATTTATCCTGTTCAAGCTCCTGTTCTAGCTTTGCTTTATAGTAATACGGTCAGTAAGGGAGCACTTAAAAAGTCCAAAACTACAACATATTGCAGTGTTAGAATACAGTACTGATTGACTTGGATATTACAGTAAATTGCTTTTAAAAAGGTGGTTTTATAAAAAAAAAATTCTTAAACAAATAAAAATGTAGACCACATGAAGACAGTATCTCACAAACTAATTACGCCCTGTGCTAGGACAAATAGATCTCCCTAAAAAAACATTTACCCCTTTTTCCACCTACATTAGTTTGATATCTCTTGCTCACAGAGTAAGTATTGACAAGTATTGGCATTCAGGATGGTAATCAGGAATTTTGGTGATGTGACAACACTATTATGGACTCAACCAACACTTTATTGTACATTACACTTGTACAGCGACGCAGTCTTGCTGCTTCTAGCCATTCAGAAGCTAGGTAAATCCTACTGGCCTTCATTCACCCCCATATTTCTGTCTGCCTGAAAACACATGCATTGATTTCACAGTAAACACACCTATTCAAGCACCACTTGTGTAGAGTCATCATTAGAAGGCACGTTGCTCTCAAAAACACACTTACCCATAAACCAATAAAAGTCCAAAGTACAGGATTTACACCACAGATCATGTGTTTAAGCCTTGATTGTTGTTATTTATTTGTTTGTTCAGTTTGCTTCCTACGTGTATAATAGTAGTTGCATTAACTAACAGTACCTTGAAGAGCTACAGTATCAATATTACCGATTTATCGTTTATATATAATATATAATATATAATAGAAAACTGCTATCTGATGAGGTACACTCCAGCCAGTCTTTTAGAATTACATATTAAACTCAAAATGAATGTCTAATTATTACACATACAGTACGCCCACAAAATAATACATGCAGCTCATGAGCGATGATAAACAGACAATACTCTGCAGATATTACCGGTATTATTGACAGCAAGTAAAATCAGACCAGAATGATCCACAGCCTATGCCACTCACTATTTACTTAAAAGTTCCTCAAAAAAAAGTTCAGTGCAATTTTATGATTATTTTCGACTGAAATATTATTTGTATTAAAACCAGCTCACACTGCCACTTACTGTATGACGAATGCAGAGTCTCTCTCTCTCTCTCACACACACACACACACACACACACACACACACACACACACACACACACACAAACGCACACACACACACACACACACACACACACACACACACACACACACACACAAACTCTTTTTTTTATCTTGCATTAAAACATGTGGCCTTGTTCCACAGCTCTGTATTTCAAACCCATCTGATAAAAAAGATATTCCTGCTTTTGATGTTTTCAGCATATTTATAAGAACTCATACTGATCGATTAGGCTCCATAAATATTCACATGATATACGATTGATTTCTTTTTCTTTGTGAAAACCCTCTCCAGCACTATCATCTTCCACCCTGACCTGCTTGAGCATCAGTCACCAGTGCAAACTGCCACTGCCCAAGATGCCTGTAGTATAAGGATTTTAATAGTACAATTTCTGTGATCCACACAAAATAAGGAGCCCCTCCTCTCGCTGCCCACACAGGGTCGTTAACAGCTTTTCATATGCAAATACCAGCTATTGGCCCACAGAGAGAGTCAGTACATTTATATGCACAGTTAAGTCGAGCAATGGTTGTAGCCTGAGTACGCTATTTAATTGTACTACTGTCCTTGTCCCATTATACAAGCACAGTAGGGGAATTGATTAATTGTCCAAAATATGTCTAACTCTGCTATGATTGGTGGTGATATTTCACCTTTCAACTTCTTCTTCGTGGTTAACGTATTACATCACAGACCAACAGGTTCTGTCTGCTTCCCTTTTTTGTACAAATGATATTTACACTATCCCTTGTACAGTATTCCTTGTGGTATCTACACCACTGTATTGCTAGTGGCTTCTTCAACCAGAAATGTTTGTTCAATTTCTGGGTTTGATTTTTCTGAGGCCAGGCCTTCTCGTCCAACATCAGCGCCTGGCCTCATAAATGCTCTACAGAATTTTGCTTGAAAAGTGAAAGCTGTAGTAACTGCAAAAGGGGGACCATGCCTTTGGACACATTGCAGGTTTGGCCAAATAATTTTGTCAATATAGTGTATATTACGGTGGCCCTGAAGTGCAAAACAAATTAACAAAACTGAACACAAAATAACAAAACCCAATACAAAATAACAAATTCAAAACGGAAACCAAATTAACAAATCCAAAAACAAAATAACAAAACAAAAAAACAAAACAACAAAACTCCCCCCCTCCAAAAAAATAGTTTTGGGTTTTGTTATTTGGTTTTTAATTTGTTTTCCGTTTTGTTAATTTGTATTGCACTTCTCGGCCAGTCAGATATTAGTTATTTGGTTTTCCGTTTTGTTAATTTGGTTTTGAATTTGTTATTTTGTATTGGGTTTTGTTATTTTGTGTTCAGTTTTGTTAATTTGTTTTGCACTTCAGGGCCACCGTAGTATATACTCAGTCGGACTAACAAAATGTCATTACAGCAGCATAGAAAAGAAAATTTAAGCCAGAGAGAAAGTATTAAGAAACAAAGGAAAAATATGTTACATTGACAAGTAGCTGTAAATGAACAATGAATACAATACTGATGTGTCTCTTTGACTACAAGTGTAAAATTGCCTCTAGTGTTAATGTGCATCCCTGTTTATACGTTAATTTTAATAATTAATTTAAAATTACTACAGCACATATGTACCGTAGTTGAAGTCTGAACATGTAAGCATAATGAAATGTTTTAAACTCAGATTTTAGTACTGACCGTACTGTATGTTAAACTAAAGCAGTCACTGATTCCTCTGATGGAAACATATAGTACTACTACAGGCTTCCTAACAGTGAGAAAGGGCATTAACTGAGCAGAGCTAAAATTCACTGTGTCGTCATACGCCAGGTGATCTACACTAACTGAAGACCATATCTGTCAGGAAAGAACAGAAACCCGAGGCTGCAGTAGGCACAAGTTAACAAAATTCTGCTTTAGAACAGTTAAGAATCATTATGATCCTTAGCTCTCAACATTTCAGTCATTAGCATTTTGTCCCTAACATTTCATTTTCGGCTTTAGAGAAATTATTTCTACATCGTTATCTACTCTTGTGTCATTTGTTGTGTGTAGTCCTGTTTTCATGTTGCCCTTCTGATTTCTTGTTCTCAGTAATTGATGGACCGACCAAGCTTATGATCCGTGATGTCTCAGACACTGTGGCATTTGTTGAATGGACTCTGCCCAGGGCCAAAGTGGATGAAATAATCTTGCGATATGGAATAGTGGGTTCTGGTAGACCAAAGACCACATTTCATCTGGAGGCAACTCTGAGTCAGTACTCACTACAAGTTCTGAGGCCAGGCTCTAGATATGAAGTGTTGGTTAGCAGCTTTCACAAGGGCGTCGAAAGTAGAATTGTTTCTGCCGAGTTTATCACAGGTGAGTCCACTTCTATGTACATCATGACAGACCATCAAGCTTTTCCAGTGTGATAACATGGCTGATCATGAAAACTAGTTGAAGACTACCACTTCTTCATTGAAAACATAATGTTGGGTTAAACCAAATGATTTCTAAATACACAGTCCTGTTTTTTTTTTCTGTGGCAATAAGTGCATTGATCGTTAATGTATAAAATGTCAGTAAGATGAATTTAAAAGCCTTCAAATGTAAGTGCATTTGTCTTCATCTGTATTTGGTAAGAAGTAGTAAATTGATAAGAAGAGTAGACAGAATGTGATGCTGTAGAGATAGAGGTTGGGATGAAACTAACAGACAGGCTAAAATGAATGAGAGAACAGTGAAGAACAGAGACTTTATCGTAGAAGACCATGTGAAGAAAGGTAGAAAGACTCCAAAGGGCTACTGATATAATGCATAAAGAGGTCAAAGTTCTCTTTCTATGTTGAGCAGAAAAACAGGAGGGTTCAGAAGTCCAATATTTAATCATCAAGATTTTTTATCTGCTAGTATGACACTCCTGTTTGTCCTCAATCAATTTTTACCTGTGCAAAAAAATCGCAGTCATTAGACATATTGTGTATTTTAGTGTGACGTTGTGCATTTAGTGTTTCAGGACTGTTTTTTTTTTTATTTACAGAGATCGATCCACCCAAGCACTTGCGGGTAGTTTCTAAGACTTCCACATCTCTGGAGCTGGAGTGGGAGAACAGCAAGGCTGTTGTGGAGTACTATCATGTTGTGTACAGTACACTGGCTGGAGATCAGTACAATAAAATTATAATCCTGCGTGGCAATGGAACCACAACCAAGACAACTCTCACAAGTAAGCTTAACCCATCTTTATAATATTACTCTATGTCAGAGCTTCTCAGTTTGTTCTTCTGCCTAACAGAAACAGGAAATCTTAATGAATTAATCAATCAATCAATTAATCAATCAATCAATCAATCAATCAATCTATCTATCTATCTATCTATTTATCTATCTATCTATCTATCTATCTATCAATCAAATAACACTCTGGTCATTTCCACCCAAGAGTAAAAGTTTTAAATTGACTAAACTTTAGTTGTATGAAAAAATAACTGAATTTATATAGTATGTAATTTGACCTATATCTCTTTGTTTTGTATTTTCTAAAGTTGTATTGAGGTTGTACGCCTGAAAGCATCACATGATATGTACAGTGGTTCTTTTCTAAATTGTTGCAACAAGTTGAAAATAATGGTTTAGAATTTTATTTCATGCTGGGTCAGCCATGTTAGACCAGAGACGGTAAAGAACCTTATTCAGGGGCTGAATTAACAGCATCTTGCTGGTGCTTGGGCTTGAACCCTTGATCTTCTGCTTGGTGTAGAAAAAATTGAATAGCAGCCATACAGCCATGACTCCAAACCCACAGAACACCTTTGAGATAAAATGATATACCAACTTTATGCCAGGCCTTCTTTTCCTTTTTGATTGACATCATCCCAGTTTCTTTGGCTCTTGTAACTGAATACATAAATCCCTATAGCCACAGTCCGATCAGGCTGGGGTATAGCAATTTAATCTGTTTTCTATAGTAGTGCACAGAGAACCACAAAGCATACAATGCATAAGACAAGGTTATTCAAAGTGGATGTTTCTAACAAAAAGAGCTGGACTTTGAATTTCAAAACTCAAAGCTCCTCCTCTAAGCCACCAGCATTGCACATGAAGGCGATGATCAAACACACGATGCAAATAATATTCTTCATGTCTAAAGATTTTTCAGAAAAATAACAGCTTGAATTTAAAAATTGAATTAGTGGGTGGTTTAGGTGAAAACAACTGACATTAATTACTATAATATTTCTATTATATATTAAAAAGGACTTGGGTGAGACTGCAAAGTAGTGAACAGAACATGAGGGCTGTGCTATGGTTTGGAAAAAGTCTCAGCACACCAAAGCCACTTTTTATAGTTAAAAACCTTCATTGGTATTTTATTTATGTGTTGGTCTGAGTGGTGAAATAGTTGAAGAGTGTTAAAGTGACATGAAGTAGACAGATTTGTGTGGGTAGTACTCTTGTGCTCAGCTTGGTAAAGTGCATCTTCTTTTACAGGGCAGCGTTTTTTTTTCACTGAATGTGTGTCACATAAAAAAAACAGAGAGGGAGAAAACTAAGATGTTGTATTTGCTGCATTTATCATCTTTGTTGAGCGTACCAAGGAACCAAAGAACACCATGCATAATGTAGTTGATATACGAGGAAATTCTCTTTACTTCCACCTTTTCTCTTAGGGCTTTAGCAGTTCATGAGGGTGTGATACTCTAATATCTAATACTTATTATGACTTAGACAGTCTTGGACAGAGACTTCTTCAAGTTGACTATTAATCAGTATGTGTGGAGAGATGCCTATAAGTCCAGAGGTGTGTAAGCAATGCTCTTGTATCAAGTGTCAGTGAAGTGTATCCTTAGTGGCAGGCTGGGGTGTTTATTCCAGAGCACCAGAGAAAGATAATTTAAACATAGTTTTGACTTCCAACGGTCACTGTTTGTTTTTTCCCTTGAATTTGAACGCTTCTGCATTGCTTTTGTTTAGCATTCCATCCTTGGTGCTGAAGGAGAGTTTATGATCTCCTGGGTATGGCCAATCACATTTAAAATGCCTGATCCCACAGTTTTAAATGGTAAAATTATGGAATACTGTTGAAGCCTAAATGGAGGGCTTATTTAAACTTAATACAACAAAGTACTTTTTTAGATTTTATCGTTTTTTTATTTTATTTTAGATTTTTAGTTTCCAATAAAGATGGCACAGAGGCTTAGTGGTTAGCCTTAAGAACCATTGTAGCATATATTGATTGACTCATGTGACTATGGTGCTGTCCCAATGAAATGCTGTGATAATTAATATTTTTATTGATGTAAACTCTTTTTGTCTCCTCTCTGTGATAAGCATGTGTGCAAGTCTTGTAGATTTAATTTCCCTGGGTAAGAGTCCCAGGGTGGCATTGTGTAATTTTCCTCAATCAGATCTTTTTTGTCTCTCATTAGAGATTTTGTCATGAATAACAATTTGTTATGAATAATAATCTTTCCCTCTTCCTACAAACGACACAGGACAGTTGAACAGACTCTGAAGAATGAAACTATCTTCTGCATATATCACAGACTATGCAGTGAATGTTTTAAAAATTATCAACCTAAATTATTAATTATTATTGTACCCACAAATATGTTCTATTATATGAAATCCTTATACAGTATGAGTTGACCACTAATATATTTTCTTCTTAGATCTGCAGCCAGGCACTGAATATGGCATTGGAATATCAGCCATTCTGGGTACCAACCAAAGCAACCCAGCCACAATGAATGCCAGGACAGGTAACCAGCTTTTAGTGTAGATCAGTAGGCTGAAGGCCCTCAATATTTATTCAAACTTATCCAATAAGGCACAGTTTCAGCTTTGACAATGATGTGGATTGTAAACAATTCTGTGCAATTCTTTCAATACAATGTTGTTTCATATTTTATATATATTGTGTGTGTGTAAAAAAAAAAAAATCCAATCAACCATTAACTTGCAAGTGGTCATGCATTTCATCATGCAAATACTGTATATTACAGTTACTGATAAATTATTAATGATCACTTACTATGCAAATGATGCTGTCATGCCTTACATGGTGCCTCACTGTCACTTAACACAGCAACACTGTGACTTTCAATGACTAAGTGTGGAAGAGTGGCCATGAATGACCTCGTATTGGTCTACAGAAGCATACAGTGGATCTTTGGCAGACCTATAAGTCACAAAAGGCGGGAGCTCCACACATGGTCAAAAATCTGTAGTCAAGCTACAAATCACTATAGAATCACCTGACACACGCCATCAAGCCACAATCTTGGTATACGACTACCCACAGCTCATCTCAATTTGTGAATTTGTAGCAATACGTGGCAAAAATGTAAAAGTGATCACTGGGCTAAAGGTCCCTGAGTTTCCCTGATATACTTCAGGTTTGTTTTGTATTTCAGCAGTCCAGCGATTAACCTGTAAAATAAAAAAAGTGTTTTATGCTTTCTTTTTCACGAAAGTAGAGGTAGAGTGATGATTTTAAGATATAAGCTCCGTGGACATTATTGTTTTATATTTTAAGCATGGTCACTTGGCATTCCACATACGTCTCAACTACTTTTTATATATTTAATTTATGTTATTTTTAATTTTGAACAGGTTTGGATATCCCCATGGATCTGATGGTCACAGCCTCCACAGAAAACAGCATCACTTTACTCTGGGGTTCTGTTCAGGGACCTATTGAATATTACAGAGTGAGCTACACCTCAACTAATGGTGTGACGACTGAAATAACCGTACCCAGTGATATCAGCAGCACCACACTGAGTGGCCTGGAGCCTGGTACTGAGTACACCATCACAGTCATGGCTCAGAGGGGCAGACAACAAAGTGCTGCGGCCACAATTGATGCCTTTACAGGTACCAACATACTAAATAGTTTTATTATTATTATTATTATTATTATTATTTACACTGAAGACATACAGTACTCATAACAAATGGCTCTGACTTTTTCTTGCCTATATTATTATTATTATTATTATTATTATTATTATGTGATGCTACAGTAAGCACAATTCCTCCAGGAATGTTTTAATTCGTATATTTAGAGTTTTGAGAATGAAGACCTACTATAAATGCAGTCTTTTTTGTGGCTTTGTGTAATAAGTGTGGCTTTTGTACACAAATACTATGTGAGATTAATAACTAATGTATAGTGTTAGCTATTGTTAATGTGTGTACTGCCTTATTTTATATTAACACATGGATGGGTAATTTACTTGCCAGTATGTCTCAGCTTCAGTTTCTTTATATTGTATGGCTTATTACCTCTTTGTTCTCATCTGATTCATATCATATTCAGTCTTTATTATTTTCTTTAAAAATTCACTATTCACTAAATATGTGTGGGCAAACATCTTTCATTCCACATACTGTATCCTTTCAGTCAGCTAATGTTTTTTAAATTCCTGCCTTCCTGAAAAGATTTACTGATTACAGAAAAGTTAATTCCTCAAGAGAACCAATAATATAGAACATCCATCATTTGGTTGCAGGCTTCCGTCCTGTGAGTCAGCTATACTTCTCAGACATCACGGCTAATTCCGTGGCTGTATCCTGGAATGCTCCGGCCCCACCTGCCAGTAGTTTTCACCTGCAGTACTCAACAGATGATTCCTATGAGGAGGTGGAAGTCGTTTTGGATGGTTCCAAGACCAAGACTATCGTTTCAGGGCTTCTGCCTGCCAGAAAATACACAGTTACTCTAGTCACCATGCATGGAGACACAGCTTCAGAGCCAGTTACAGGCACCATTGTCACAGGTACAGCCTTCAATCAATCCATATTCATAGTATAATTTTGTGATTTATTACGTAATAATAACCAAGTCAAATCTCACTAAAACTTTGATTACTCAGTATAACAAACTAGTCATAATGTTTTTTTTCTTTCATAAAACTGTGGCCAATATTTAAAGCTGGGCACATAATCATCTTACATAAATATATTCAGAAAACAAACACTGGAAGAACCGCAAAAGTGGTTCTTCCAGTGTTCTATTGTCTCTCGACCAACCAGGAACATATCAGTAATATTTAATACATTGTTATGGACTGAATGAAGGAAAAATAACAAGGTTTGTTGCACAATGTCCACTTAAGGTCTGACAATGCATTGAACTCATTTTGGACCCTAATCATGCTAACATATTGTCTCTCGACCAACCAGGAACAGTGTGGATAAACTGACAGAGTACTTGAAAAATTGAAATAGTAGCAGTTAGCTGAAAGCCCACATATACGTACAGTACTGTAGATGTTGGGAGTTTATACATTAATCTTCATTTATTAGGCTACTATGCACCTTCCCAAGTCAGATTGTACATCTAGTTCTTATTTATCCATGAAAAAAAGACATAACTCAAACATTACACGAGTTGTACACCAAAACAAAAGAAAAGAAAGGAGCTCACCAACTTGAGCATTTTTGCCATGTGTGTTGTTCAACTAATTCTAAACAAAGGCACAGGCTGATGTCTTAGACAATGTTTCTTAAAGGTACATTTCACAGTTCAGTTGTTACATATTCCGCTGGTGAGACAAAGGTTGTCCACAACCATAAACTACTTAGATTTAGTCCCTATAAATACACAGAGCCAATTAAAAATCTAACTTTGCTCTTACAGGACCACAGATCTTGCACATATGCATACAAACCCCACCACACAGCATAGAATCATGCACATTGCTGGTTTCTCTGGAGATGGGGCAGACACATTAAAATAATTATCCTGAGCACAGACAAGGAGGATAATGTGAACTGAAAACATCAGCACAGCATTAACACTCAAGTGGTAAGATAGATAGATAGATAGATGGATGGATGGATGGATGGATGGATGGATGGATGGATGGATAGATAGATAGATAGATAGATAGATAGATAGATAGATAGATAGATAGATAGATAGATAGATAGATAGATAGATTCTCTTTTTTATGTATTTATATTGCAGTCCACTTACTCTTTTAACCTTTAGAGGTAAAAGTAGGGCAAATTATTTTGTTAATTATTTCCTTACATTTTACTACCTCCTCCCCAAGCAAAAGGGTCTCATTCTCTATCCAGTTTGGCTTAACTTTTGAAGTCATTTTGATCAGATTACAACAGTCCTACAAAGCTCTATTACGGAAAATTTAAACAATTGTGATTGGAGCAGTCTGATCAGTATAACTTAATGCAGCCGAATCATACATCTATAAGTATAACTATTAGCATTATTAGTCCCTCCACTAGTCTCCAGTGCAAAGTTCTGATCAGGTTAATAGAGTCAGAGTTAGTGACACAGAAATCAGTGGGGAGATCTTCAGCTTCTGAGACCATGACACTTGAAACAATTAAATTTGCACATCCATGGGCTAGGAGAGGAGGTTAATCACGATCGACTAAAGCTTGTATCCGCATGAGGTGCTATGTACAGTGTAAATTTTTCAAATAAATTTGTCCCATTATGTATGTTTATCACCAACATATGCATGAATGGCTGTTTTGAGAGTTTGTTTGACACATTAAGTTGCAAATTCAAATTCTAATTTTTATTTGTCACACACACAACCATACACAGTATGATACACAGTGAAATGTTACCCAACTGTTTGTGATCTTGAAAAGAAAAAGGAAGTAAGGAGGCAAAATGGCAATAGAAAATAGAAAAAAAATGTAAATATAAATTTTTTTTTTATTTTGTTTGTTTCTACAAAAATAACACTTAAACACTTAAATGGAAACACTTATCTGCCGGAATTTATTATAATTTTTTTATTATTATTTATTATTTTTAAGTAAAGTGCGGGTTAATTTTTTTTATTTGTTTAGATTTTGTGTTAATTATTTTATGTATTTATTTTTTGGGCTGTGGAATGAATAATTTGAGTTTTTATTATTTCTTATGGGAAAATTTAATTTGGTTTATAAGTGTTTTGGAATAAGAGCTTGCTTCTGGAACAAATTGTGGCCTTTGGTTTGAAAGGTCCCAGGTTCCAACCCCATGACCACCAAGTTACCCCTTTAGGACCCTTGAAGTACACTGAGATAAAAATGTAATCATTCTATAGAGTGTTTTGAAATACGTGCCCGCTTCTGAAACAAATTGTGCTCGTAATTCAAGGTCCCACTGTAATTGGATCTAGTAGACAAGTTTTTTTTTTTTTTTTTTTTTAAGAAACTTTATTAATCCCAGAGGGAAATTGCTTTTTTCGCATATCCCAATTAGGAAACTGGGGTCAGAGCGCAGGGTCAGCCAGCTTGCAGCGCCCCTGGAGCAGTTAGGGTTAAGGGCCTTGCTCAAGGGCTCAACAGTGGCAGCTTGGCGATGCTGGGGCTCGAACCCCCGACCTTCCGATCAGTAACCCAGTAACCCGCAGCCTTAACCAACTGAGCCACCACTGCCCTTGTTGTTGATGATTGAGGTGATTTCTGTTGATGAAGTTGATGATTTTTCTGAAATCAGTTCAATCTCTTGAAGGCAAATAAAATATTCCTGATCTGCTATAGCGGGATTGCCATCAACATAATTAGTTATTGTATTGTCTGCCTTTAAATTTAGAGCCTACATGTTTGAGTTATATATTCAGTTTTGTTAAGTTTTTACTACTGCATGAAGGATGCGTCAGCATAATGGTTAGGACTGTGGCCCCCAGTTTCAAGGATTTGAGTCCTGCCTCAGGTCTTACCGTGCATGTTCTTACAGTGCTTAGTGGGTTTCTTAATTTGCATTTCCAAATAGCCTGTAGTGTGTGCTTGTGTGCCTGTGTTTGACTGACTTGATCCAGGCCTGCCTAGTCCCTTGAGTCCCCTGCGATAGGCTTCAGGCCTCCTGCACCCCTATACTGATTAAAGCAGTACAAAAGAATAAGTGAGTAAGAGAATTTCACCCAAAATTCTCTGAGTTACACAATTTTGGTCCTACTTTTAAGAGTAGGAGTAAGAGCAATTTTTTAACATTCTTAAAATAGGAAATCGCTTCTATCTCTAACAAAATTTTGGAGAGTGCTGCAGATGGCCTGAATGGTTAAGAGTTAAAAGGGAATGCACACATACAGGCAGAGATGTGTGGAGGAGTGATGTTTTGGTAACAGTGAAAGGCACAGAGCTCATTAAAAGATACCATTTGGACAAATATAGAATACTTTTTGTGACAGAACTTTTGCAGTATTCTGGCCCATTAACAAACATATGCTGTCTCCAGACAATGTGGCCCCTGTCACAGTAGTTACAGTGACAATATCTCATGTCAATAGCAAGTGGGAATTGGGTAGTATATACTGTATATAACAATAACATTTCATTATTGCCAGGATCTGTCCCAAAGGTGTCATGTTTGTAAATGTTTCTAAACCATCTGGGTGAAAAGCAGTTAAGCCCTCTGACATAGCTTTAAAGATATTATGGTACAGTCCACCACTGCTTTAAAAGCATATTGCAGTGACTGCCTTTGATCCCCCCAAATTCTAAGTTCCTGCCCCGTAATTGTGCCAAATTCCAACTTGCCAAGCACCAACCCAAAGCCCACACAAAGTTTCAGAACACTCACTGCAAAACCAGTGTATATGCCAATCTCTAATTCTAAGTCCCATCCCAGGTCTCATGGCAAGCTCAGCCCCAACATAAAGGCCAAGTTCAGTTCTTGTGTTTGTGCTAAGCTTCGTCCCAGATCTTCTGTGAAGGTAAAGGAACTTCACAACCCCCACACTAGTATCCCACACAGACTATATGCCTCATACAATAGCCTCTGCATGGGAAGAACCAGCCTGAGCCAGTAGGTGGTTGCCCTGGGCCAAATGAAGAGATAGGACATAGAGGGGGGGTTCATGGTATCATGGTATCGTCCAGAGTCATAAATGCAATTTGATGATTGCTTTGTACTTATGTTCGTGTTTAATTTCCTAATATGCTAATACTACAGTATTTTGTGTGTGTGTGTGTGTGTGTGTGTGTGTGTGTGTGTGTGTGTGTTTAAATAATTTATTTACCTTTATTTTATTTTACATGTTTTATATACAGTATAGAGAGAGCATATACAGTGTGTGTATATATATATATATATATATATATATATATATATATACTGTATATGCTCAGTTAAAAAATGCCTTTTAATGCAAATTATAAAACGTATAAGGTACTATTAACTTTATTTATAAAGGTACTATAACTAAATTATTTATTTTTCATTAAGACTAATAATCTATCTCTATTTTAGGTATGGACCCTCCCAGAGAGATTATGGTATCATACATCTCTGAGGATTCAGTAACTGTGTCATGGGCTCAGCCACTTGCTCACTTTGATTACTACAAAATGTCCTACCGATCTGCTAGAGGTATTGTTACTTACAGTCACACTACTTCATAGTATAGAAACATGATTATTATTATTATCATAATAATTATTATTATTATTATTATTATTATTATCATTAGTAGTAGTAGTAGTATTATTGCTTTATTATTTTTTATTAATAATAATATTGTTGTTGTAGTTGTTGTTATAATGGTTATTATTACAGGTCAGTTAGACACTCTGGTGATTGACAAGGATGTGACAAACTATACTTTGACAAGACTCCATCCAGCAACAGAATATGACATCAAGTTAAACACTGTGCGTGGAAGCCAGGAGAGCAAGGTCATCAGCATCAATGTCTTTACAGGTAGATTGACTTAGTGGTCATAAATACTATATTGTGGAAATAGTATTGTTTAAAAGATTGTTGGTCCTGTACAATACTAGACACTATGATTACTAAATCTGCTTTGATCCCGCCTAATGGATAGAAACATTCGGCACCCCAGACAAGTAATCTGTAAGGGTATTTTTGCCTCTTATAATAAACTGCCAACTAAGGACTGCAACCAAACAGTTCAGGTTTGCTAGCCCTACACCCAACCCTTCTCCTTTGGCACCTGGGAACCAGCAACGGCGAAGCGCACGCACACACCATGGGCAATTTGGGAACGTCAAATAACCTAACCTACATGTCTTTGGACTGTGGGTGGAAACCGGAGTACCCGGAGGAAACCCACCACCCACCAACCTCCATGCACACAGAGACAGGAATCGAGCCTGGCCGGGAATCAAACACAGGCCCTGGAGGTTCAAGGCGATAGTGCTAACCACTACACCACCATGCCGCCAGATGAGGGCAAATGCCTAAATGTAATCATTCTATCACAAAGCTAACCAGGATGATCAGAAAACTTAGGACTTAGCGGTTAGCCCTTTGTAAATTAAAATTAAAATTTTATTTGTCACATACACAGTCATACACAGTACGATATGCAGTAAAATGCTTATACGACCGCCAGTGACCTTAAAAAGAGAATTAAAACTTATAATAAGAAATGAATATGAATAAAAGAAATATGATAAAAAAAATTATTTAACTAGGATAAAAATAGAAATTAAAATAGAAATATACTGTACATAAAAATGAAAATAGAAATATACTGTACATGGAAGATTTTTTTTTTTATTGAAATTTGGTGAAGAAAGATGGTGTGCAAATGTACATAAAAAGTGACTTATGAAGGTGCCTTATTAAAGTGTCTTTGTGCAATGGTCCAGAATGTAAACATAAACATGTAAGTGTAGATGTGTGTGAATGTGTTCATAGTGTCCATGGATGTTAAAAGATTGTACTAGATCTGCATGGTGATGTGGTTGAGAGACCTTATGGCCTGCGGGAAAAAACTCCTCCTCAGTCTCTCTGTGTTGGTCTTCAGGGAGCGGAAACGCTTTCCTTACCTCAACAGAGAGAACAGTCCATTGTTGGGATGGCTGAGGCCCTTCACGATCTTCCTGGCCTTGGTCCAGCACCACTTGATGTAGATTGAGTGCAGGTCAGGGAGCTGATAATTCGCTCAGCTGATCGCACCACCCTCTGTAGAGCTCGTCTGTCCTGCATGGTGTTGTTCCCGAACCAGGTCGTGATGTTTCCCGTCAGGATGCTCTCTATGGTGCCAGAGTAAAAATTTCTGAGCACCTTGGAGGGCAGTCTAAAATCTCTCAAGCATCTGAGGTGGTACGGATGCTGCCGGCCCTTTTTTACCATGGTGTTGATGTGACAGGACCATGACATTTCCAATCTCCTCCAGTAGGCCGTCTCGTCGTTGTTTGTGATCAGGCCGACCACGACAGTATCATCAGCAAACTTGATGACGGCGGTGGAGCTGGTAGTGGCCACGCAATCATAGGTGTACAAAGAGTACAGCAGTGGGCTTAGAACACAACCCTGGGGAGCTCCAGTGCTGAGAGCGAGTGAGGCTGAGACATGTCCGCCCTTACTGTCTTTGGTCTGCCAGTCAGAAAATTGGAGATCCACTGACACATAGATGAGCTGAGACCCAGGTGCTGCAGCTTAGTGGTGAGTGTGAAGGGAATTATGGTATTAAATGCAGAGCTGTAGTCGGCATTTTAACAAAATTCCCTTTCCTAGTGTCCAGGTGAGTGAGTGATGTGTGTAGGAGATGGTAGATTGCATGGTCTGTGAAGTGGTTTGGGCGGTATGCAAACTGTAGAGGGTCCAGTGTGTTGGGTAGTGAAGAAATGATGAAGTCTCTGACCAGGCGCTCAAAGCACTTCATCACTACTCAAGGGGCTACAGGGCGATAATCGTTGAGAGAAGCAGGATGAGGTGACAGGAACAATGATGGACTCTTCGAAGCATGTGGGGATCAACGGCTGAGATAAAGAGATGTTGAATATCTCTATGAACACAGGTGCTAGCTGGTCTGCGCAGGGTCTGAGAATATGAACTGAGATGCCGTCTGGTCCTGCTGCTTTCCTGATGGTCACTCTCTTGAAGGCTCTGGAGTTGTGACTCTAGTTTTCTCCTGTAGTGCTTCTTCGGCTCTTTCACCGCTTTCCGGACACTATATGATGCAGCGTATGGTTTCATGTCCCCTGACACAAGTCCCGTGTTGTAGGCAGCGGTGCGAGATCTCAGAGCGTTGCGGATAATTTTATGCACCCACGGCTTCTGATTCGAAAACGTTCTGATAGTCTTTTTCTCCACGGTATCATCCGCTAGTTTCCCGATGAATCCAACGACCGCTTCCGTAAACACGCTGACGTCATGGGAGCTGTTTCGGAACATGTCCCAGTCTGCGTCATCAAGTGCGTCCTGTAACAGTCCACCGATTGGTCCGTCCAGCGCGCGAGCTCCCTCTGAACCGGAACTTCCTGTTTCAGCCTTTGTTTGTATTTTGGCATAAGGAAGGTGGCGGTATGGTCGGATTTCCCAAACGGTGGACGAGATTGTGCCTTGTAGCCATCTCTGACTGTACTGTAGCAGTGGTCCAGTGTCCTTTCGCCCCTGGTGGGGCAGGTGATGTGTTAATAAAAGTTCGGCGCTGTGCGTTTGAGGTTGGCACTATTAAAGTCCCCCGCCACAATGTGTGAGTGCCTCATGCAGCTTGCATAAGGCAGTGTCCGTGTCCGTGTCCGCTTATGTTGGAATATAAACGGCACTGATTATGACCGATGTAAACTCCCGAGGAAGGTAAAAAGGATGACACATGATGGACAGTGGTTCCAGGTTTGGTGTGCAGGAGCAGGTAAGAGGAACACTCGTGATGTTGCACCAGCTGTTGTTGACCATTAAGCACAAGTCCCCTTTCCCGAGTTTTGCGTCCTGTCCATGCAGTGAACCGAGAAAAACTCGGCCGGCTGGATGGGGTGGTCCGGCACCGCTGGGTTCAGCCATGTCTCGGTGAAGCAGAGGAGATTGCAGTCACAAATGTCTATCTGGAACTTTATCCTGGCCCTGAGGTCATCAAGCGTGAATGGTAAACCCAAACGAGGAACTAAGCGAGTAGGCAGAATAACCGCGCAATTACGGAGCGCCAAAGGGAGCTGGAGCCAGTAGGTGACAGGGTTGATGCGGAGTGTGATGCGGTAAGGACCGATGAACCTGGGTGATAACTTCTTTGACTTGGGGTGAAGATGCGAACCCTCATTTCTAGATCCCAATGGAGAGGTGCAATGATTTTTGATGTTGGGAGAACAGGCGCGGGTTCCGCCCTGGAGGTGTCCCCTTCGTGTTGTCTGGACAGGGCGTCGGCCTTGGTGTTTTTGTGGTGTCTTGAAGTTATAATGTTCAAAAAATAGAGCCCACCGCGCCTGCCTCGGGTTGAGCTGTTTAATAATTTGGATTGTGATCAGATTCTGGTGGCCAGTCCAGACAATGAAAGGCTCGCTGGCGCCCTTCAGCCAGTGTCGCCATTCCTCCAATGCCCACTTTATGGACAACAGCTTGCAGTCCCCTACCCGTATCGCTGTTGAGTGGGATAAAAAATTTTGGAGAAGAAACCACAGAGGTGTAGCTTCTGGTCTGGACCTCGCTGGGAAAGAACGTCTCGGGTTACTTTGCTGTAACCCTGTTCCCTGAAAAGGCGGGAACGAGATGCTGCGTGAAAACGCTATGGGAACATCTTGTCATGTTGCCGGTTGTGAACCATGTGTGTACCAAACACGCCACATTTTTGGCTTTTATAACCTCGGTCAGGTGACGTCATCTAATAGGATGCACCTGCAGGTTATAAATAGGAGTGAACCGGAAACATTCCTCAGATTGATTTGTCTGAACGGACGTCCGGTCACATAGGCAGTGCGGCATTGGGACGCAGCATCTTGTTCCCGCCTTTTCAGGGAACAGGGTTACAGCAAAGTAACCCGAGACGTTCCCTTTTAAAGGCTACACTCGATGCTGCGTGAAAACGCTATGGGAACGAGAGTGCCAACGCCGCCGCACTGCAAGTGTCTGGACTCCAAGGTTGTGTAGCGTGTGCGCACAAGGCCGAAAAGGTCTCAGAACTATGTCTGGGTAGCTGACTCGAGGACCCGTGGGCCCGGAGTAGCATGAACATCCAAACTATAAATGTAATAAATGTGTGCGGAGCGCACCAACCCTCCACGTCACAGACTTGCTGCAAGGGAATACCTCTTGCTAGTGCAATTGATAAGGCGATTCCCCTGGTTGAATGAACCCTGATTCCTAGAGGCGAAGTAAACCCACGTGCCTCATAGGAGAGGGCAATAGCATCTCTCACGCAGCTTGCGGCTTCAAAACATGTAAAAGCTGCTCTGACTTACGCCACTAGCTAATGCGGTGGACGTACATCTGAAGAGCACGTACTGGACACAGTAAGTGAAGTCTCTCCTGCTCCGAAGCTGTAAAGGCGGAGGACAGAAGGCTTCAAAACAATAGGATGCATGTTGGCAAATGTGTGCGGAGAGGACCAACCCTCCGCGTCACATACTTGCTGCAAGGGAATACCTCTTGCTAGTTCAATTGATGAGGCGATTCCCCTGGTTGAATGAGCCCTGATTCCTAGAGGCGAAGTGAGCCCACGCGCCTCATAGGAGAGGGCAGTAGCTGTCCGATCCTCTTAGAGAGGTAACACCATTTAGAAAAACCATCTTAGAATAGTCTTAATTACGCTGGCTGGAAGACCAGCTTGACTTAGAGTCAGAGAGTAGTGAAGGGGACATTTGCTGATCTTGCGAGGCAAAGAGGTCCACCTACGCTACATGAAATTTTCCCAGAATGTAAATCGCCCTGAGGGACAGAATTCTGGTGCGCTAGCTATTTAGCGGCAAGAGCACAGTCCGCCCTGGCGATTAATATATGAGACTGCCATAGTGTTGTCCACCCGCACTAGGACATGGTAGTCTCAACTGCTGGAGGAAGTGCTTTAGGGCCTGAAATAGAGCCATGATTTTGAGGCAATTTATGTGCCGCGCAAAACAATGGCCTCTCCAGCTCCCTTGGGCTGGACAGTCATTTAAGACCGCACCCCAGCCCATGAGGGAAGCGTCTGTCGTTAGCATCTGCGATGACAAGACGAACTTAGAGTGGGACCCAGAGTCAGAAACCGGGGTCTGAACCACATAGGAAGGGTACGAAGCACCTGGCGCGTAGCCCTTATTGGGGATTGGCCCTAGAGTAAAATCCCCTGGTTCTTAGCCACAACTGAAATGCTCTCATGTGCAGAAGGTCCAAAGGTGTCACCGTGGATACAGCTGCCATGAGAGCTAAGATCTCTGAAAGTGATGGTCACTTTCTGGTCTAGCTTGATTTCCTTGACAGTGTTGAGAATGGATTCGACACGAGCGGGAGACAGCTGTGTCCGCTTACGCTCAAATTCCATGTGACATCCAAAAATGTTGTCCTCTAAACAGGAAAGAGCATGCTTTCATGGCATTGGATCTCAATCCTAGGAAACAAAGATTAGCTAGAACGACATGCTGATGTCGAAGCGCTAGCCACGGAGGGACATCTCGTTTAAACTCTGCCATTATCGGTGAGTTAAACACCTATTTTTGCTGGTTAGACACACACGCTCACAACTAGGTGAAGACAAGAATCTGAGGAATGTTTCCGGTTTACTCCTATTTATAACCTGCAGGTGCATCCTATCAGATGACGTCACCTGACCATGGTTATAAAACCCAAAAATTTGGCGTGTTTGGTACACACATGCTTCACAACCGGCAACATGACAAGATGTTCCCATAGCGTTTTCACGCAGCATCGAGTGTAGCCTTTGAAAGAGAACAGCTCCAGTGCCCACATCCGAAACTAATTGTTTGTTGATGTCTGGATGGAGAAGGATTGGAGCGTTGGTGAAGCGATGACATAGTTCCTTGAAGGCGGAGATGGCGGTAGAGTTGAGGATGAAGCAATGAGGTGTTGGGCGTGCCAGCGCGGTTAAAGGGGCTGCAACTGTACTGTAGTCCCTGATGAAGCGACGATAGAAATTCACAAACCAGAGGAACCGTTGAAGCTTTTTGAGGGTCTTGGGTAGGGGCCAATAATGCACAGCCTCAGAGAATGCCCACCGCCCCAACATATATCGAAGGACATCATTGATGAAACTTTGGAAGGCGGCGGGGGCATTGCAGAGCCCAAGTGGGATAACTAGGCTTTCATAGTGTCCAGTGGGGGTGATAAAGGCCGTCTTCCACTCATCACCCTTTTTGATATGCACCAAGTTGTGGGTGCTCCAAAGGTCCAACTTCGTAAAAATGGTGGCACCAGAGAGGGTGTCCAGGGCAGAGTTGGTAAGAGGCAGTGGTTGTCGGTTCTTGATGGTAATCTTGTTTACCCCCGATAGTCGACACATGGACAAAGCCTTTTTTTTTTTTTTACAAAAGAGAACCCTGTGGGAAGAGGAGGGCCGGATGGTATCTTGGCGGAGGGCGCTCGATATGTACTCCCCTATCGCCCGTGTCTCGGTAGGAGTGAGGGAGTAGAGATGGCCGCGGGGTGGAACCGAGCCTGGCTGAAGGTTGATCTGCAGGTCGTAGGGGTGATGAGGCGGGAGATGGGTGGCGCGTCTTTTGCAGAACACCTCACCCAGGTCTCGGTAGGCGGGAGGAATGGCCTTGAGGTCGACGTCAGGGGCTTCGGACTCCCTAGAGCATGTCCCAACAAAGTTCGTGCAGGCCGGCCCCCACTGCAGGATTTGATCTTGGGTCCAGGAGATCAAAGAGTCATGATGCAAAAGCCAGGGGTGTCCGAGGATGATGGGTGGTGATGAAATGGAGGTTAGATGAAAGGGGCCAGCCATCTACAGATGTGATACGAACAGGCTGGTATAACGCCTCGAATTTTACCCCCAGTTTTTTGGCATAATTGGAGTCAATGAAATTACCTGCAGCACCGGAATCGATGAACGCAGTACTTCCGACCCGTTCATGACCAAAATGGGGGGGAAACCTGAATTGTAAGACGAGGGGTGGTGTTGACCGTGGTGGAGAGTTGAAGAGGACCTGGTGAATTTCTTTCCCTCCTCACCAGGCCTGGGCATTTCCCAGACGGAGTGGGCAGATCGCTCGATGGTGCACCACCGACCCACTGAGATAGGAGGCACTGGTCGATCCGGAGAGCGAGCTGAATCAATCCCTCCAGCGTGGCAGGAAGCTCTCGCCTGGCTAGCTCGTTGATCCTAGAAGCCAGTCCCTCGTAGTAAGATGTCCGGAGCATAGCGTCTCAGGTGGTCTGCACGGCGAGAGTGCGAAAATCAGCCGAATAGCGGCCGATCCTATCACGGACGATCCTCCTGCCGCAGGTGGTACAACTTGGTGTCGGTCTCCACCTTGCCCGCAGGATGGTCAAATGTTAATTTTAAATGACGGGTGAACTCGTTGTAGGAATGGGCGGTATCGGAATCAGCGCGAAGAACTGCCTGCCCTGATAGCAATGTGACGAGGAGAGCAATGCGCAATCGATCGGTGCAGTATTTGGTGGCATTAAACTCAAATACCAGATCAAGAGCAGTTATAAAATCACTGCATCTCCCGTCTGTGTCATCCTATTTATCCGGTAAGGCAAGAAAGACATCAGAAGTTGGAGGGGGGGGGCGTGGAGCTACGGTCGCGAAGGGCCGCGTTCTCCTGCCGAAGCTCTGCCACCTCACCTCCGCCACCTCACGGCGTCTTGGACGCTCCGGCAAAGAGTAGCGAGCTCTCCGTTTAGCTGGTTGATTAGCTCGACGTGCCGATCAATTACATCGCAAAGGTGTGGAAAATCTGCTGGGTTTACCACTCGTGGCTCAGTCATTTTATCACGAAACTAACCAGGATGATCAGAAGACTTAGCACTTAGCGGTTAGCCCTTTGTAGCATGGATGGTAAACCCAAACGTGGAAGTAAGCGAGTAGGCAGGATAACCACGCGATTTAGTCTAAGGACTCTCACAGAAGGGGAGCAAGGGAAAAAAACAAATTTAACCCTATAAACATACACTTCTATCAGAAAGTAGACCCAAGATAGTGAGTACTCACAAAATGGCAGATGGACGATCTGAACCGACATGGGCGAAATTAATGACTGAGCGATGTGAAGCGCCATCTTGTCTCCTTTTATGCTTCCTGTTTTGCGACCGTACTACTTCCGGGTCCTAGTGCCGGTCACAGAGCGTGTGTGTGTGACACATTCAGTGCCTGCTAGATATCAAACCCTTTATCTATACTAGTAAATATGTAGTACATAGCACTATGGTTAGCTAAATACTTAGTAGATAATTTTTCCAAATAGACGAAGACACTTTTATCCACCATGATTCCCTAAGGGCCAGCAGACAATCTTTGATTTATCTTTGAAAATTTATCTTTGAATTGAATTGACATTCAAGCAAAACATAACATTAGAATTTTTGGTAATACATCACTTTTTGACATTGTCACAACACATACTTGCAAATCGTATTATTTATTTGAATAAATATATAAACTATGACGAGTAGAGCACACACATTGGACTTAATTTCCCCCCAAAAAAACTCACTCATTGTCTGTACTGCTTTATCCTGTATTTAGGGTAACAGGGGCCTGGAGTCTATCCCAGAAGGCTTAGGGCACAAGGCCAGGTACACCCTGGACAGGGTGCCAATCCATCACAGGGCACACATACTTACACACTTTTGGGAACACCTATTAACCTAACTTGCATGTCTTTGGACTGTGGGAGAAAACCGGAGTACCCGGAGAAAACCCACCAAGCACGAGGAGAACAAATTCCATGCACACAGAGACGGGAATCGAGCCTGTCCGGGAATTGAACCCAGACTGTGGAGGTGCAATGTGACAGTGCTAACCACTACACCACCATGCCGCCTCCCCAAAAAACTCTTCTCTTTTAAAAATTGTAATGGTGGCCACTATATTAATAAAGACAAATTTATTTCAACCTGGGGAGATGTGTCATATTTAAACAGCCATGAAATCATGTGTACCTGTACAAAAAAAAAAAAAAAACAAGGAAAACGTTATTGCCTAGTGCAAAACTACTTTTCTACCAAGATCTATATAAAAAAACAGTCTTTTTTACTTGCAGCAATGGACATGCCAATGGAACTTATGGCCCTGAACGTCACTCCACAAGGAGCACTGTTGCGCTGGACTTCTCCACTCTCAAATGTGGATAACTATGTACTTACCCTCACCTGCAACCAAGGTAGGTTCCTGTATATAACAGGAATGAACTGAGGAAAATCACATCAGGACAGAGAGTAAACAGCTTGTTATTTTGTTGTTGTTGTTGTTGTCTGTTTCCCTAATGGTTCATTAAACACA
Organism: Clarias gariepinus; assembly: GCF_024256425.1. Classification (NCBI taxonomy): domain Eukaryota; kingdom Metazoa; phylum Chordata; class Actinopteri; order Siluriformes; family Clariidae; genus Clarias; species Clarias gariepinus. The sequence continues at coordinate 41,856,536 of NC_071100.1, forward strand.
ATGATTTTTGTTTTACCTTGGAAAATAATTAACTTACAAAATAGGGTTGGAATGTGGTTTGAGATGGCCAATCACAGCTCCAAAATCCTGTGTTCGAGGCTGAGAGCATTTTACTTTTTCTGTAGAGAGTTTTTCTTGTTGTTCTTTCCATGTATGCATGTGGGTTTCTTATAGATTCCATCTTACAACCCAAGAGCATGTCAGTAGGTGGATTGGTGACTAAACCTTGCCCCAGGTGTCAGTCTGTTAATATGCGTGAACATGTTGCTCTATGATTGACTGGCATCCAAGGGTGTGTCTCATCCAGTATTTCTTAGAACAAATTATTGTTCCCTGCCATCCTGTCAAGAATAAAGAGAGTACTGATCAAACAACAGATCACAAACATAATATATATTAACTCCACAGAATTAAAGTGAACAGCAATTTACAGCTTTAAGGTATGTGCTTTAAAGGCATACTGCAAAAGTACTGCAGGTGCCGTTATCTTTGACAAATGGAATGTTGAAGCCTACATTTCCATTTTATCTAGTCACAGCTGACACATTCCTAGTGGAAGGAAATAAGCAGGAACATCAACTGAGTCACCTTCTCCCCAGCACTCCCTACTCCATTGCTCTCTATGCCACTAAGGGCCCTTTGACCAGCGGAACCGTTCTCACCAGCTTCATCACCCGTGAGTCCCTTATTGTTAACTTTAAGACATGTATTTGTTAGTTATGTCAAGGTATGTTACTTGAATGTGTGATGTCTTTAACAACATGTTTGGTGTTAGAGGGGAATTTAAGTAAAAATGCAACTTTTGATTGTGAAGAATAAAAGAACCCAGTTGTGGACTTTGTTTATAAATGAGTGTGTGTACAAGTCCCACAGACAGTTTTGTCTCTTACGCAAGTTGGTGCCAAGTTTACTGTCGATTTTCAAGGATCAGTTGTTCCATGACTGCTGTGGGGTCCAAGTCACCTCGGTCAGGATTGTCATTCACAGACATACAACCTTCTTTAGAATGTTTGTACCATTCAAGTGTTTTAAAAGAGGGTTAAGAGGATCATAATGTGCTTGAAGTCTTCTGTAAGTGTCAATTGGTTTTATGGCTTCATTCATGAGAAACTTTAACACAGTTTGATTTAATCACACCTCATGTGCCATGCATAATATATATTTACATCTTGTGTTCTATTTAAAAAAAAGGATCCCCAAAATTAAAAGGGATGGAATGGTCCATGTATTTATCATCCAGGATCATTTGAAAGAATTTAATTTTAATTATTGTGTAGGTCACATATTGTAAATTAGAAAAAGATAAGGAAATAAATATAACTATAAATTTATCCCTGATGAGCAAGCCGTGGTGACAGTGGCAAGGAAAGCACCCACCAAACAGCAGAAGACCACATCAGGCTTTTGTCAGCTCAAAACCAGAATCTGAAGTTAAAGTGAACACTTACTAATCAAACCAGAGCACAGGAAGACTGGAAAAATAAAAAGCCCTTAGGGATATGAGCAAAACAAATGTCATGAATTTCTAAATTACTTGAAGATGGTAAGTAAAGATGGTTCAGAAAAAATTTAAATATCATTAATAATGTGAATATTGAAGTTCTCAAATTTCATATAAATCCACAGTAACTCTTGTTTGACTGTGACATTACAATTGTTCTAGTCTGCATTAACCACCGTTATTGGAGAAAAAAGACATGGATTAGTCTAATACCTGGATAATTTTGATAACCCTCTCTGTATTATACCGTCTGACCCTAATAAATGTAACAATACCTCTACTGAAAAAAAAAAAAAGCAGAAGAAACATTACCTTTCCTATTAGGTAAAACTACCCCTACATTATCAAAAGAATTAAGGACTTCTTGTTGTCTTTTTTCACAGATCATACAGCAACATTTCACCATCAATAACACATAATGTCTGAGCTTTTAGAAAAATCATTGCTGGTAGAAAAATTACAGTCATTTCCCACTGCGCAACATGACGTCGTAGTGACGTCTTTTCCATGTCATTTTTGGACGTCCAATTTCCGTCCATTGTTGGGGTTGTTTTGTAACGCCAGGCGACGTCGGTGGAACGTCTTTACCATGTCACTTTTGGACATCCAATTACATTCATTCGTAAGATAGGAATAAGAAGGATAGGCTACCATGATTTATTTATATAAAATATAATTTACATAAATTTATATATATTTTTTTTAATTTATTTTTATATTGCAGCGGTTTACCACCGGAAGGATTTTGGAGAACAAGTGAGCTTGCTTGGTGCTCAATGCTAATTCCTAGGAGTACTTTATTTACACACAGCACTCTATAGCATGAGCAACACATTCACCCGGAACCTACACCTAATTCTGCCTAAGCATAAACCAGGGAACTTTCAACAGGTCACACACACCCTAATACACAAACATGGCCGAAGCCACTAGCCTAAACAAACTTACCAAACATGGTGAACACACAGAAACCCTCCCGCAATGCATGATGGTCGTCAAAATAGTGGACCTAGTTTGGACGTCAAAATGACATTAAAAAAAAGAGCCAGATTAGGTCGTCAAAATGACGTCCAAGTTGGGTCATGGTTGGACGTCCTAGTTTGGACGTCGAATAGATGTCCAGAACTGGTCATGGACCGACGGACCCAATATAGACGTGATCTGCACATCTATCCGACGTCCAATGTTTAGTGGGTTGTCACCACCAATGCTGCCTCTTTTCTAGATGAAGGGAAACCCTACTGCATTTTAACCCATGTAAAGTTGCTGGCTGACAATGCTTCTGCAGTGCCTGTAGTGCACATACCTGGTGACTTATGTCTTCACAGACATTCTTAAACAACCACGTCCTCAAGTACACTAAAGAGAGACTGTGCTCCATCAGCAGCACTGATGAGTCAGCATAGGAAGGGAGTCAAGGAAGGTAGAGACAATATCTTTCAATTAATCAAACAATGGAGATAATTATTGCTTTCAGCAGCACTTGTAGTAAAAAACGTGGTTTGGTGTCCAAACAAGGGAGGACCTTTGTTTAAAACCTCAAAACAATCAAAAATTTCTGGCCATGTCTTCATTTTCAGGAGGGAGAACAGATAAGCTGATCTTTTCTGTTCCTCATTAGTGCATTAGAAAATGTGTATGTAAAGGATTGAACCTGGAAATTGTACTTGAAACCTAGGCATGGCTATTAATTGAAGTGCAGTTTGACATGTTCGTGGCTACATAAAAGACTAGCATAGAAAAAATGTGGTCATGGAGCAGTTTTGGCTTTAACTATGGAAAAGATTATTAGTCAGTTACTAGAAGCCTTGCAACAGTTAACACACCTACAGTATATATTCCCTGCAGCAGAGGATGTCATTTTACCACAGAAAAAGACAATTGTACAAATTGTGGTTAAACTAGTCAAAACTGGACAAAAGAATATATAATGCCTTTTGTATGACCATATATTTTCTGTTCCATAGCCATGGATGCCCCACAGAATCTGACTGCCAGTGAGGTCAACCATCGTAGTGCCCTCATCTCATGGCAACCGCCCATTGCAGACATTGTCAATTACATGCTGACCTATAAGTCAGCTGATGGAAGCCGCAAGGTGAGTACCAAATTAATTTTGGATTTCATAACGTTAGGGGAAAAAAACAGGATACTATTTATAAACACATTTAAAAAAAAAAAAAAAAAAACTCTTCCCATGATCAACTTTTTTTTAGGATATGTTCATAATCTAGGGAATTCAGAAAATGATGTCAATACTTGACATTGTGTTTTTAGTTGTGTCGATTGTCCAGAGGGTGTCAGTGTGTGCCTTTCCTATGAATGCATAAACTCCACTAACACATGCTGCAATGAAAGAGCCACTGCCAGGCATTTAGCATGCTGAAATATAATTAGGTAAATGTGATTAAGTAAAATAAACATAGGGCAGCCTTAATTTATAAACTTGAAATGTGAATTAAAACTTGAAATCATGTTGGGTACCATTATGTTTCGTCAGTGCAGGAAGACAGGATTTGGAGCTAGATACACTCAGGATTTGCTGTACAAGAAATCAAGATGGAAGCCAGGCTTGGACGGAAAACATTTTGTTCAATTGTTTTCTGGTCATTCCAATGTGAAAACTCAGATGAAGGAAATAAAATATAATTTCCATAAGTATCAGAATCAGAGGAAATGTCCAATATCAGCTTTGATTACCAAAATGTGAAGGACCAGATTTTGTGCAATATAAACTAGAAAGAGTCAATATTAGTCTGTGCTCATTTTCAAATTAATTTGAATTCAGAGCTTGCAGGCAGTCTGTAGCTGAGTGATGAGTGATGAGATGCACTCTAATTCTTAAATAGTCTCCCGAACTAATTTGTTTAGAATACATATTTGTGTAAACTTTATATAGAATTTTCAACTTAGATAGCATCTTATTATTTTTTGTCTACATGATTTTCCTTCACATACTGGCCAAAATTCCTTTCCTTCCCTGTAAAGCAAAAAATAATCTTGGTTTGGCCTGTCACAGTACTGTAAGGTAAAAATATAACATCCAGCCAGCCCCTACCCACCTACAGTAACCTTGTTAAAAATGGCTGGTAGCCAAAAGAATATAGGCAAGAAAATAAAGTAAAAAACAGAAAATGACAGTAAAAGTGCAATGGCCCTTATGGGCAGGTATTAACAAGAAGATACTGAGGTGGAAGATAAAGATTCAAGTCATGTAAAAGGATATTAAGCAAGAGAAAGGTAGCTAGCTTAAACATCTAGCCGACCCAGATAAAGGTAAACTTACAAAACCTAGCTTTACCTATAACATTCAGACTAGCTCTGCTGGAGATTGGATTGGAGTGAGAAATACTTCGATTAAATAGTAAATAGTTTGTCTGATAGGAGAGCTCTTTTATGGTATGTAAATGAAACATGGATATATATATATACACAAACAAACACACACAAACTCATAGTACACACACAAACTACATACTGTACAGTAGTACGTGATACATGATTCTCACTGAAGTCATTTCAGTATAAATGGACTTGCCGCTTTATTCTCTCTGATTGCAGGTGTTTCATGTTTGTGTGCATGAGTGAAGAAATAAAAAATATAGAGATTTTTAAAAAATTATAAAAAAAAAAGATTGAAATTCCAAGGTACTTTAATTTTGCCAACTATTGTAGCAGTACTTGTGATAGGTTAACATTAGCTGAGGAGTTGTGATTTCATCTGGAAAGCATCACAAGTTTACTGCTCTGTGTAGTAAATGATGTTACTCTCTTGATAGCTGTGATCTGTTGGCATGAGTATTTATAGAAGCTAGGACATGATTATCCACTGTACCATAAAAGTAATGCGGGGATAACACATATTTTAATCTAAAGTTTCAGCTGATTTACAGTACATTGCATCCACTTGCAATGTAATGGCATCATCTAAAAGCTGCAGAGCAGAGATTGCATAAATGTTCATTAACTTTTAGCTTGTTTGACTCTTGCTCATAGTGCTACCATCAGAGTTTCAGTTTTTAAATTAAATCTGGATCTGAATAGAGTTATATATAATTTTTATTTTAAAAAAATTAAGAGTAATAATAATGTACTACTTTAACTGAAAAGTAAGTGGTAATAGTAACGTATTCCTGGTACTTAATAACTAGCATGGGAGTGAGCACATCCAGGTGCTGGGTTTAATTCCAGCCTCAGACCTGTGTGCATGGAGTTTGCATGTTGTCCCAGTGTTTGGTGGTTTTCCTCTGGGTACTCTTTTTTCAGCAAGTTGTGCTGCATTGGCTTTTCTGTGGGATCATACACGGGTTAGCCTATGTTCCCTACAGAAATAAATAAGCCTTTGGGTGCCCATGTCCCTGTCATCAGATTACTATTATATAATTGATGATTAATGTTAATATGGTATTGATATGTGCTGTTAATGTTATGGCTAACCATTGTTTTAAAACAAATACAGGAGCTAAGTCTGGATCCTGAGGACACATGGATCCGTCTGGAGGGACTAGCTGAATCTACAGAGTACACAGTGAGACTGCAAGCAGCCCGAGGCCTTGAAACCAGTGCCATTGTCTCTACATCCTTCACAACTGGTATTTCACCCTCACTTCAACAAATCATTGAAATAAATTAATCAAATAGCTTAAATTAGTCAATAACGTGCCTAATATAACAGCTACTTGTGTAGTTGGACAATGGTAACTTGGTTGGTAAGGTTCTGTGTTTGTGACTGGAATCTCCAGTTCCTTAAGTCCAAGATTCCATAGTATTGAGTGTGTCTGTGCTTGCCTTAATGTCCTGTTTTATTATTTATTTATTTATTTATTTATTGGCATGACCAAAGTTATCGCTTTATTTCTCAAATCTCTTTTTTCGATGTAAAAGTATCTTTTTCATATTATACTGTAAGTCCATTTATTTTACAATTCATATTTCTTAAATTGCTCTTCCCCTGTTCTTTTCTTCTTAAACATGGACATTACTCTAAAGTCCTAACTAAAGCTAGGACTTTAAACTAACTAAAGTTTTGTTTTTAATTGCCTGTTTAGGAAACCGGTTGTTTGCTGTTCCGCAGAACTGTGCCCAGCATCTGTTAAATGGCGAGCTGCTCAGTGGGGTTTACACTGTCTACATCAACCGTGAGCCCAGTCAGGGTTTACAGGTCTATTGTGACATGACTACAGATGGTGGTGGCTGGATTGTAAGTGTTTAAAAATTTTAGAAATACTCTATTAGATTTCACATATTACAAAATAGATTTTTAATTAATGTACACCATAAAGATTAAGTGTAATGTAAGGGTTTAACTGTAACCTAAATGTAGTCTGTTTCTTACAAAAGTATTGTATTTGATTTGCTTCAGGTGTTCCAGCGCCGCCAGAATGGCCTAACTGATTTCTTCAGGAAGTGGAGTGAATACAGGACTGGATTTGGAAATTTGGAGGATGAGTTCTGGCTAGGTGAGGTCACCTTTTGTAGCAGTGTTATTTCCACTTTTATATGGAAACAAAATATAAAAAAAATGATTAGATCAAGGCATTATATAAAGTCTTTTGAAAAAGACAGATGGAGGTTTAATACTGCTAGCCCATTTTTACCGGTCGCCCATGGACAAATATATATATAATTCTTCGCAAATGACATTAAAATATGTTTATTAAAATTCAATTAACCTAAAATGTAATTGCTATTTAAATGTGTTCCTCATGTAATTAAAAAGCAATTTTGGAAAACATTTAAAAGATGTAGTGTACTGTTAGACCTTCCAGTGGAGCAAAACAAGATCAATCAATTACCCAGTACAAAAATACAAGTACATGCTGCCACTTTTCCAGAAAATCGGCAAACATGCTTAAAAATATAATTTTACATTTTTATAAAAATGTATTTACATTGGATCCATTCAAAGGATTTAAGATTTACCTTTCCTCTAAGATCATCACAAGGACTTATCTTTTGTAAATAATACATTCTCTCAAAAAAGTGTAAAAGTAATGGTACCACAGACAATATTTAAAATGAATGTCATTAGCATTTCCTAGGTTTTCAAAAAACGTCTGTTGTTGCATTTGATCAACAATAAAAAAGAGAAGGTCACACACAGGAGAAATGTTTTTGACCTGTACCCAAAGGCTATAGAATGGAATAAGGTATTCTCAATGTTATAGGGTAGTGGGTCATTGATGCTTTGAGACTTATTCCAGGGACTCTTGTAAAGATTGATGGCATGATGACGTGTTAAGTAACAGTATATTTCAGCACCATATCTGATTGCCTCTGTCTGTCAAATCATGGCCCTGTTTCAACATAATAATCTCTCAAAACAACTATCTACAACCAGCGCAAATCAACATCTTTTTATGTAAGGGAACCTCATTGGTGGAGAAAAATGATTTTGCCTTTGATTATACATTATAGTGTATTTTTAAATACCTATTTCTCAGAGACAAGTAATAATCTTATTTGTTCATGCAGGTTTAGATAATCTTCACAAGATTACATCTCAGGGGCACTATGAGCTTCGAATTGACATGAGAAATGGCCAGGAGGCAGCATATGCCAATTATGACCGCTTCACTATTGGAGACTCCAGAGGCCTCTACAAAATAAGGATAGGGGAATACAATGGCACTGCTGGTAAGTCGATTGCTTTCTTGAAAAGAAAAACTGTTAAAAAAAAAGTTAAGTGCATACTGGGCATTGGAGAAGATTCCTTACACACTTCATTGCAAACCCATTTATATTCTCTAAAGTTATAGAAATCTGCTGAGTATAATATCTGTATAGCATGAAAACATTTTTTGCTTTATTTTTCGCTAGGTGACTCTCTGAGTTACCATCACGGACGGCCTTTCTCCACTAAAGACAAGGATAATGACAATGCTGTGACTAACTGTGCACATGCCTACAAAGGAGCCTGGTGGTATAAAAACTGTCACAGGGTCAACCTAAATGGAAAATATGGAGAGTCTAGACACAGTCAGGTAAATGCCTAATGAAATATCTCAGGATACTGAGTACCTAGTTTTAAGTTCTGTCTTTTACTATAACTTACTATAAAGAGCTGTTTTACTAGCATGATTAAAATTAAATTTGAATTAAATTAAGATTCACTGACCTGCCTATAACAACAATACCACATAACATTTACACATTAACATAGCAGTAAACGGGTAACAGCACCATGGAAACCCAATGAATATTTATTTCTGAGGGGTGCAAAGCTAGCTTGTCTGGTCCAATACCACAGAAAAGCCAGTGCCGCACAACTGGCAAAAAAGGTATTCTGGCCATGATAGAAAGGCACCAGGACATCCAGCGTACCTAAGGGCCTGGCATGCAAGAGCTCCAGGCTGCTGACCTGCCCTCCAAATTCCAAATATTGCAGGCTAATCAGGCATCCATAGGATGCACCGGACAAACAATTATGATCAATGCAGACCTCACCCTACAGTCCACAGAACCCAAAGGATCTGTGGCCAATGTCCAAGATTTTGTGCATGATGAGATGCTTTACTGTTCATAATCTCTCTCACCAGCAAAGTTTTTCCACCCGCAGAACTGTTGCTTACTGTTGTGAACTTTAGGAACTGTTGTGTATAAAATTATAGCCCATTAGTATCACACCGTTGATTTCTAAATTAATCAACGAGCTCATGTAGTACCACTTTTTTTTAGTTATAATGATTTATGTAAAAAGTAAATGAAGGTTTTGACCTGAATCGATGGGATTTTATACTGATTGGTTAGCTCAATGAATATCCAAATTCACAGGTATTCCTAATAAACTGAATGGTAAATATATTGTATTATGTAGTTTTTCTACACATGTGATATAATTTTTTTTTTTATACATTCTGTACTTTTTAGGGTATCAACTGGCACATGTGGAAAGGCCATGAGTTCTCTATCCCATTTGTGGAGATGAAGACAAGACCATATAATTATCGCAGCATCAGTGGCAAGCGAAGGCGGTCCGCTCAACATTAATCCCTTGTTTTATGTCTTACTAGCTGTTCCTATTTTTACATAAAAGGAAAAGTAAGGCTGTTGTTGATCTTTTTTGGAGAATTGCATTTAAATGATAGGCCTTTTGAATAGTTCTCTTCTCTGTGAAGCTTTTGCCCCCTAAAGGTGTTTAAATAAATAAAAAAGCATAAAAAAGGCTCCTAGATGAAGTGTAGTTGAGTCTGGGGAAAGAACATGAATAAACATTACATACATGACAGTGTTACTTTACGGAAAAAGATTTTAGAACCAAATCACTACTCAGAAGAAGGGGAAATTATATTTTTATAACTGAAATGCTATAAAATATGAAAATGGTTTACATGCAAAATTTTGGGACTGTTTTTTATCTGAAATTTGTTTTGAGTATAGTACTTTAATTTATTTTGCTATTTCACGCATTCATAGGGAAAGAAATCCCCAAAGTGACATTATGAGGCGATCTAGACTATATGAGCACATTATTTGTTTGATTATTTAATTTTTTATTTCTGTAATTACTTTCTTGTCTTACTTGTCAGGGTTGTGATAAATCAGGAGCGTATGCCAGGAATACTGTGTCACAATACAGTGCAGTGGCTGCTTAGTGATTTAGGCTCTGGGTTACCAAGAAGAATGATGGAGTTCTGATTGAAGTTTTTTCCATTATTAAGCTGTTACTGCTAAGCTCTTAAAAGAGGTCCTTAACCGTTTCTTGTAATTTTGATTCTTTTTACAAATGTACACACCTATAAACATTTAGGGCAAGTAAATGTAGACAGCAGGACTATTGTCAGTTTTTTTGGACCAGAAGAAAACTTAAAGACAAGTAGAGTAGAGGGAAATTTTCTACAGGTGATAACTTGGACTTAAGGCTGAATCAGCTGTGAGGCAGCGATTTTATTTTTATTTATTTTTTAGCAGTTATTATAATTGATTCCATACGCATATATAGTTATTTATCTATTTCAAATTTTACCAGTACAGATTTTTACAGTACAGATGTCCTTAGCACTTTATGATAATTTGTGGGATATGTCTTATTCCTCCAACCAGTATCTGACACATCCTAGGAACACTGATCATGAAGTGCATCCTAAATTGGACACCAGTCATTTGAAGGGTCCACACACTTTACACACTCAGTTACTTCTAGTGCCAATTTATATTAGGAAATTCACCTAAGGCCATATTTTTGGAAGACAGGGAACCTAAAGAAATGGCCACAAGGAGAGACCCTGAAGCTGTGAGGCAACCACCCTATCCCACAATCACTGTTTCTATGCAAAATCCAAAATCTGTCCAGTTTATTAGATTTTCTGCTGCAATGCAGTATCAGTTTTGCCAGTTGGGCCTTCAGTGAGCTTTTACTTTGTACAATGTAGATCAAGATAGACCACATACATCTGAATTCTATTATAAAACATACAGTATGCTGTTGTTCTCCCACATTATTTACTGTATGTTTGTGTTCATCACAATGAAAAGTAGCTAATTAGCTAAAACATAACTTGACAGGTTTGGTTCTCCTGTAGTGAATGCACATAGGCTAAATTAAGGGTTAAAAACATAAAAAGTAATTCCATTTTACATTTCTTTTTGCAAAACTGATGAACACCAAACTGCTTTGAGAGAATATTGTAAACTACTGCCATTGTTTACAATACTAACTGTTGGAATAAAGACTTGACTTAACTTTATATTGATTTTGAATTGGTTTGAAGACGTTACAGAAACCTTTGCTGAGGCTTTTACGTTAAATGATGTTGACAGTGATGGGACTATGTTGTAATCTATTCTAGGTGTTAAATTTTATCCTTAACAGCAGCCTTATCAGCTCACTGGACAAAGCAAATTTGGTCAACACCCATAAACTATATGGGTCAACAACCATAAACTATATGGGTCAACAACCATAAACTATATTGACCTTGTTCTCATTACAATTGACATCAGTTTCAAATAAATAGAATCAATCTAACTGAGGTAAAGGGGTTAGAAAATGGTGTGTGGATAAAATAGGAAATAGATAAATACCTAAAAATGTTGGAATCGATAAGACGTAAAGGTGATCATATAAAAAAAATAAAAGCTACTGTAAATTATAATGTTATTTCTTACAGTATTTACTTTTTGATACACTGGAAACTATTTAAATGCTATTATATATAACTATTTTAATTTTGGAAAACTCATGATTAAGTTAAAATTTAATGGTAAATATGAAATATTACATTTTGTTACACATGAAAAGTAATCATGCCTCATTGCTCTTTGATTCCTTGAACTGTTGGTATTTATGCAAACCAAAGACTTATTAATTTAAAAACCCTACAGATATATACCAATTTTCAAAAAGGAGTCTAAAATCAAATTATAATACATAATTGACATTTATAAATCATTCCAGACAATCCCAGATTATTGCATTAAATTTCAAACTCCTTTAAAAAAACAATGAAAGATAAGAAAAAAATCCTTCTTGAACTTAATTATTTATTAGATCAGTATTTTTCATACTCATGCAATTTAAATATTCACATGATCTGTCATGTCATAGTGTGCCATTAATTCAGTTTTGCTGTAGAATTAGTTTTAGTGTAAGTTTAGTTGCAACTTTACCTAACAATACAGCTTTTAGATTTTAATAATGTTGCACATTTATATTTCTGGGTAACATTACAACATAAAATATTGGGCTAATCTAGTAATCGCAATTGCAGTTTAACCTAAACATATTAAAATTATTTTAAACAATGTTAATATTTAAAACTGGAATTTACTGTGAGCTATAATTATTGGTGCAATAAAAGGATAACAACTGAGCGCATAAAAATAGTAAACATATTCACAATAGAAAATCTGTTAAATTATTTATAGCCTTGCCCATAATTAAATGGAGAAAAGCAAAACACAAAAGTGAAACTTGAAACATGAAAAAAAAAAAAACATGTAAATGCAAAAATAATTGTTGATAAATTTGGTTCTGTTCTTTCCAGACAGCCAGGATGGTTTCCTTTAGAACTATCTACATTTCTGTTTGTTGTATGCAAAGACATCACCTTGTATCTTCATGAGAAATAGTAACAATGAATGTCTTCAAATGCGGCTGGGGGTATGTACAAAAATAGAAAGAAAAACTAAAATAGAAAAACAAGGCTGTACATATCAATGTCCTCGAAAGCTGTTTGTGTGATTCAGTGAGTCAGATGACCACTTTTGATTTAAAGTGATTCAGAGACCGAGGCTTTAGGTCGAAATATGTTGCTGTGCAAATGATCAAATAAAGTATATACCTTTCTAACTGTTATGTGTGACACTGCAGCAAATTCAACAGACGATGAATCAATCAGTGATCCTTATTGCATATGATCGTGCCATTAGATCATTTCAACTATTTTAAATAAATGGGATGTTGTGGCACAGTAGACAAAATACTTTGTGACTATGGATATGGCCCTGTGAGTCAGACACAATATTGGTTGTCTGTTTCTTTAAAATGTTTTTGGGCGCTGACATCTGCTTAGCAAAGGAAGCAACATAGCATTAAGGTATACAAATGTATTTATTTATTTGTTATAAGTCTTAGCATGTGTAGATGAAAAAGGCCAGAGGATAAGTGGAACATTGTGCAGAAACTAGTATAGGCTACACAAGAGGTGATGTTCACATGCTGATTACTTTGCTTTCCCTACTCAGCATGGCAAAAGGCAGCAATTTCTTTAGTTCCAAAGCACAACCATCCTAGCAGTCCTCCACAATGTCATAAAACCACAGTTAAATACTTCAAACATTTCATGTATAGGTAGTGCATGGTTTGGAAAGTTTACCAAATGTGTAATTGTGTAAAATGCAATGTTGACATGGTATAAGTTCAAGAAATTTTGTATTTGTGAAGAAAAATAGCAGTCGGTGGTAAACATAAACAGATGGATTTAAAGTGCATTATAGGCTTGCTGAACTTGTGCAGTAGCACTTTATAATAACTTGCGATAATACTCTATTCATTGATATGAACAAATAATTGGTTATTCAGAATTTAAATATTTAATTACAAATGAGTAGGTGGTGTACATAAGGTTATGCTTTATATATTTATAGTTAGATTTAGTGTTATAAAATGTCTGCAAAACAAATTTATACATATTATTCTTTTTTCTCTTTCCTCTTTTTGCTCTTCTGTCCGTTTGCATTTTCTGGTTTCATCGAAAACTTGGATTGTTACAAGTCTAGATTGTTATTCTAACAGTGGACAGTGAGGCTTCTTCTATTAACAAATGCCTCCTTATGGAGAGCTTGATCAGAGATACTGTAGTCTGCCATCCCTGTCAATTGGCTGCTATAATAAAACCATTTATCTATTAAAATGAATACATCAATATAGACCTGTGATTTATTTTACAGACAGAGCTATTGTTAGAGCTGCTGTTATAGTGAATTTAAACAGCACATTCTGACCACTTCTGACCACTCAGAACTATGATGTACTGTATGTAATCTACAGCTATACGTATAGAACTAAAAAAATATTGTTAATAAATGTTTATAGCTATGAAAACTGTTTGTATAAAAAAAACATATATTGGTGAATAATGGTCCAAAATTACTGTACATTTTATGCCAAAATTATTTGCCCAAACTGATTTACCCTGGTATTGCATAAAGTTTATTATATAATTAGGCATTTACATGCATATTTATAACAGTTGATAAATTATTATGTCAGACAACCATACCTAATCATTTACTGACCTTTTGCACCCTTTAATTAGTGTTTTATGTATGTAACTCTTTGTTAAACATTTACAGCAAACATTTACAAATAATTAATGAGTGGTTAAATTCTGAACTGAAAGTTTGTTCACATCTCCTAATAGCATATTAAGCAAAGTTATTATAATATTACCTACTTATACTTATATTGTTATTTATGTATATGATTTTTGTCTTGTAGTGTGCAATTTCTGGTAGACAAAATTTTTACACAGTTGCTGTCTCTGCTCAATTATTTTGAATGAAATTGTTTTGTTTCAGTTACTTAGATGCATAAGTCTTTCAATCTATTATTTGTGGGAGAATTCTCATTGCAAATGCAGGTTCCATATTATCATAACAGAAATATTGAAACATGCACCTTGGGCATTTTTTTATTCTCGCCCAGAGAAACTGAACATCATTGATACTGTCAGGAAGAATATAATAGCTAAGCAATTCATTTACACCAGTGCCCCTTCTGTTCTTATCATTACACTTATTATAACACAATTGTTCATAATGCAGCTACAAAAAAGATAGATTACATCCTGCTGTTAACCAGCAGTTCTCTGATGAGCTATTTCTTATGTGCTACTATGTAAAGTCCTTATCACTGGTAAAGTTCTTATCACCCCATTGCTCTGGCAGAATTTTACAAACCAGGTTTAATAGACATCATGTGTAGGCAAAGCATATTAGAGTGGGAAAACTGACATCTTAGAATTAATGCCATATTTCTTACACACAACAAATTAACTAAACAAAAATACTTTTAAAAACATTTAATACAGGCACCTTTTAAGGTGTATTTTTCTATTGTACCTGGCTTTCATATATTTGTTTGGTTAAGGATGTGAGGACATTTCAACACTGACGGTAGCACACTTTCACTCATAGTTTTTTTTTTTTTCGTCTAATGGTTAAATAATTTCGCTCAATTTGCTTTTATCCATTAGCTAGAGACTTGTGTGCTAACACAGTAAGGAGTGTCTCTGTGCGCTTTACATTTCTGAATTCTTATTATGAATTATTTATTAAAAAATATGAAATGAATTATCCGGTTCATCAACACTATTCTTTCTCTTTATGATCTTCTTTTATAATCATGTCTAATGAAGATCATGCAGATATTTTCCTTATTTTTGACACAATATATGAGAAAAAACAATGGACATAAGTTGTGGTATTCCTTTCTCCCTGGTGCTTGCTGACAGAATGGATATTGCATGTGTTGAAGACAAATTATTATGTGGTAAGAAGATGGATATGTGAAAATACTGTATAGGACTCTGACAAAAGCCTGACATTTACAGTTAAATAACCTTGGATACTAATGTGACAAATTAAATTAGCTCTAGTTTGACTTAAGTGTGCTGTATAATTCCTTTTTACTACATTTTGTACTCATTAATAAAATATATAAAGAGGAATTTGTTTTTCCATCTCGTCATTTGCCATAAACATAATCAGAGTAATATAAAAATTAACTTAAAACACTAATGAGCTCAAACATGCTATGCATTAAAAGACGTGTTACAAAAGCACCTGTATACAGTATGAGTAAATAAATTATTTTGATACTGATGTCAAAATAATAATCACACTGCTGCACTATTAGTGTTTTATGGAATTTAGTATAATATATTAATCTCATGTGGATTTGTCTTTGTTTTTTAAAGATTTTGAAAATTTCTAAATTTCTACATTAAAATGTGATTCCTTAATGAGGAACAGTAAACAGTGGAAAACTATCCAGAGTTAATATTTGGCATGATGACATGTTTTTGTTAATCCCTGACAAGTTTCATTAGGTTCAAAATGATAGAAGAATTTTGCAATGTCTGCCTTGACTCGATTTGTTTAACAGCCAGTATAGTTGTTGGCTTCGGGACACACACACACACACTTACACACTTACACACACACACAGACGCACACACACACACACACACATACAGACAGCACATGATGGTGTCTGATGTTCTCCTTGTTTTATTAACAATGCAAGCATTTAAGAGGTTTTAGACTTGAGCCAAATGCCTTGTGTCATGTACATCAAAAAACAAGTGAAAGGGTAAAATATGTGACATTCTTTACAAAGCGAATCGTCTGGCCATATATTTGATTGGCACAGGTTTCATTCCAAATGGAAATCCTGATGTAGACCTCCCCAAACCCAGCTTCTGTGAGACAGGCAGAGTAACTCAGACTTTTGCTTAATGCATTGCTGCTTGCAGGGCTAAATAACCATCTGGGCTGATTGCATTTTTTAGCTCATGTGGACAGGCAAGAACATGCAAACTCCACATACACAGAGCAGAGGCAAGATTCAAAGCCACAACCCTTGAGGTGAGAGGCAACAGTCCTAACCACTACAGGACACCACTTTATCCTGTGTGTACTGTACTGGGCATATATATACTGTACAATATGTTTACCAAATGTGCCATGTAACTTTTGGCAGTTTTAAAGAAAACGTTTTTTTAAGAGAAGCAATATGTGTTACGTATAAAAAGCACAAATGGCAACATTTTATGTGAATATTATTTTGGTTATATGAGTGTGACTTATGGATAATTTTTTAAAAACACAGTAACTTCCCTCTGCCACAGGTGTGTTACAATGGATAAATGTTTTATTAAAAAAAAAATGGCAAAGCCATGCTTTGATTATGTTTAAATCATTGCAGTAACTTGAAACAAAAAAGAAATGTTAAGTTTTGTTGCGCACAAACCTTTTCAATTTTAAACTTAGTTAAAGATCATGAGACATATTAAAATAATTTAAAAAAAGATAATGTATTCTTACCTCCTTTCCCCTACCAGTTTTAGTTTCACACATTTTTTTTTTTATTAAAGCCACATATTATTGATCATTCATTGCATATTTGAATTGTATTACACACATTAAGGACAAAACACCACCAGACAATATATGTTCCTGCTGGCAAAAATTTATAAATAAAGTACATGAATTAGTGTTTAAATGAATAATTATATAAAGTACAGGAATAAGTTTTAATTCAGTGATTCTGACTGCATGCTTTACATATAAAACCAAATGCGCTTTGATACACTTTATTATTTAGAGTCCCAATCATCATTTTTTTGATAAACTGAAATTGTTTTGTCACTTTGTGTTATAATTCCTTAAAAATAGAAGAGAGTGCAGTAAGAATATAATTATACAGGTAGTGTACTGTATGTCCAGTAACACATAGCTTTACTGTAGTCAAATATGCAAATAGTTATAGTTTTGATAGTAGTAGTTACTTCACACGGACTTGTATAGAGGATTGAGAAATCTATTACAAATATGTGATGGCTTAGTTTTTTGTTAGGAATTCTTTATTTAACATTTATGGAAAGAGTTTTAAGTTTATGAATTTTGTCATTGTCTAGTAGTTCAGAATTTATCTAGTAGTTCAGGCTCAAGTCTTCTGTGCAATCCACAACATGTGTAGCTCATTGTTAAATATAAACTTTAATAGATTTTTGATAAAGTTTTTGTAAATGATAATAAGGTATAAATCAATGTATTTTTTTAATTAGGAAAATGTTTTGCCTAAAAATAAAACAAAGTCTTTGCGTGTTGCTATATATATTTTTACGAATAAAAAGTAAAAAACTGAATGAACGCAAAAGTACACAGACCTGATATGAGGAAGAAATCAGAGTCAAATACTAACTAATCCTTTTTCTTGTTGGGGGAGGGGGGAGGTGTAGTAGTAGACCAGAAAATGAGATTATGAGTACTGTCTTTCCACAACTGTGTAATATATAAGTGGCATTCATGTCAAACCTGGAATTGGGATAAAATTTCTTATGAATGAATGTATAAAAACAACAAACATGAACATACTGTAAGACTTTAAGCACAGTATAGTGATGAGGCTCAGCTGCAGTAAAACATTGAATGGTGCAAAGAAAGCCAGACGTCTGTGAATGATGATCTTGTCTGATGTGGCTTGGAGGCCTCTGCAATTGTTAAAAATTCTATGTGACCTCTCATTGATCATATGTAAGTTATGGGGGTAAATAGCATTAGGTTGCAGTACTTGAACCGACAGAGAAGGCACACTGGAACAGAGTAAAAGATTTGTCAGAGCAGCAACCAGTTCAGAAAACAATCTGGGGATAAGCAGACAAGTGTAGCAGGCCAGACAGGGCAAAAGCAAAGTAAAAATTCACTTGACAAGTGGTTATCCATAAGTAGCAGTGGTTCTGTGATTGGTTTTAAATGTGGGTTTTTGGCAGACAGCTGCAAAACCACACTGCAGATCACACTGACTTGATCTTACTCATGCTGGTGACCAACAGTGTAAGAAATGATTATTCGAACATGTGGAGTGCTGCATACTGTATAGTTTAACACAGTCTAGTTTAAAAAGAGTATAAGAGAGCTGAGTTTATGCAACACATTGGACAACTGGTTGGGGGATTGTGCCGAAATGGCAGCTGACAGAGGAAAAACCAGAAAGTGTATAAAACCATTACAGCCTGAACCTGCTAAAATAATTCTCATATAAGAATCACTCACATTACAGTTTTAAGGAAATTTGTCCAGTGGTTTCCCAATTTTGAATAATTTCCTGTTTTTTCCCTATTCCCGCAGTTCCCAGAATTTGTGGCCAATCACCAACTGAAATATACTACACTAATCAGCTGGCAAATTGTTAGATTTTTTTAGAAGAAAGTTGAATTTTATCAGTTCTCATTGAAAATTAGTCTCGTCCTATTAAAATTAATTTGTAACTACACTAAAAAGCCAGATCGACTTTTATTTTAACCTATGTTTTTAAGTTGTAACTGTTTAATAAATTAGCTTCCAATTCTTAAGGCAATGCATTAAAATAATCTATTTAAATGCAATACTTATAAATAGACACAATCATTAAGTTCATATTTGACATCATAAAAACTATAGATGCTAGCAAATAAAAAATCTGAGAATTTCTGTTTTCTAATTCTGAAAATTTTAGGCGCAATTGCAATTAAAAAACATTAATCCTTCAGGGTATGCATTTCGGGGAAAATCTAGATTGACAATTACCATTTGTGTCTAAAAATGTTTTTTTTGGTGTTATTTTGAGTAAATGGCATAAATCTAAAACAGGAGAAATGGGGGAGGTTGGATGGACATTAGACAAATGGTGACAGTTGTTTGCTTGCTGTAGCTTTAAATTAATTTTAATAAGATCGGCTTTTACAACTAAACCAATAAAATTAAATAATACATACTAAAATGACATGTTGCCATATTTACTAATGTCTAAATATTGACACAACAGTTGGCACAATTGCAAAATCACAATTTCTTTTAGGATTGTGAACTTTATTTAACTTTACTATTTGTTCCAATAATAGTGCTTTTATTGGGTAAAATTAGGTGACTGTCACAAAAGATGCCATGTTCTAACTGATTTAACTCATATACAGTATATGTACTGTAAAGTACAAGTTTGTAAACAGCAGTCAAAGGTTTTGATACAAGATTGTATTTATTTTCTACATTCTAGAACAAAACTAGATTTCTTTCAAAAAGTTAAAAGACCTAAGGTTTCTCTGCAAAAAAATAAATTGCGTACACTCACTCATCTTCTACACCGCTTTTATTCGACCCTGTATTCAGGGTCACAGGCTTAGAGCACGAGGCAGGGTGCACCCTGAACAGGTGCCAATGCCAATCCTTCGCAGGGCTCACACACATACACACTACGGGCAACCAGAAAACACCAATCTTTGGACTGTGGGAGGAAACCGGAGTACCCGGAGGAAACCTACCAAACACAGGGAGAACATGCAAACTCCAAGCACACAGAGACAGGAATCGAACCCGGACCCTGGAGGTGCAAGGCAACATACTAACCACTACACCACTGTGCAGCACAAATTGCATTCAATTTTTTAAAAAATAATTAAGAATTTAAAAAAAGAATATTGAAATACACTCATAAGAATATGAAAGAAATAAAAAAATATATACAATATGTACAGGGTTGCTATAGAATAGACTAAATAAAAGTGTATGAGGTACAGTATGAAGTGTAAAAATTATACAGGATAAGTTAAACTCAGTTTAACTGAGTACAGTTAGTCCTCATTTCTCTGGAAAATGAGCAAAGTACCAGGAAGTGTGCAACTTGTAGCAATGTGCAAATGTGCAACTTGATGAGTAATCTGCTACATCCTGACTTTGATGTGTTAGTAGGAATGTAGTGTAGTCCAAAGTCTCTCAAGCATTTGAGATGGTACAGACGCTGCCGGGCCTTTTTCACCACTGTGTTGATGTGACAGGACTATGACAAGTCGCCCTGTGTAATGTGAACACCAAGGTACCAGAAGCTGTTCACTCTCTCCACTGGGCTCTTGTTGATGACAGGGATCTGGTAGTTCCGGTCCTGCTTTGTACTCTACTATCAACTTTTTTGTCATGTTAATGGTTAGGAGGAGGTTGTTCCTCTGAACAAGCAATTAAATACTTTGGTAATTAAGTAACAACAACAGCCAGTTAAGACACAAAGTCAGCTGTTCTGGAATAGTTCGTGTAAGAACAGTATTTCCTAATACATTTGCTAAACTCCAACACCATGATAAAACTGGCTTGCTGGAAGACCATCCCAGGAAAGCAAGACCAAAACTTACTTCTGCTGCAGATGAGAAGGTCATTTACTGAAGAGTTACCAAACTCAAGTATCTGCAATTTACACCACCTAAGATAAGAGACATTATGAAGACTTTACAGATCATAAAAAGCAGACACATCTTAATATTAACTGTTCAAAGAAGATTATTGAATATGTTGGATGCCTTCATACAGTCATGTCTGAAAGTCAATTATTCAACAGCTTGTAGATCCACCTTTAGCAGGAACAACTTGAAGTAATCTTACATTTAATTTCTTACATTTCTTACATCAGCTTCTCATATCATTATGGAGAAATTTTAGCCCATTCTCTTTTATAACATTGTTTCAGTTCATTAAAGTTTTTGGGCATTAACTTCAGCTCTCACACAGCTCTCTTAAGGTCCCACCATAGCATTTTAATTAGGCCTGGACTTTGACTAGGCCATTCCAAAACCATGATGCTTTTATCGTTCAGCCATTCTAATAAAGAGATTTACTGAGGCGCTTTAGATGGTTGACCAAGCTTTAGTAGTCAGACAAATTGCCTTTCATTTGCCTCTAGAATCCTTTGGTATGCAGAGAAGTTTATGGTCTACTGACTGCAAGGTGCCCAGGTCCAGTGGCTGCAATGGCTGTGGATTGACAATAGATATGACTATAGAACATTGCTCCAGAAGTCTTGTGGTTTGTTCAGATGCAACTGTGTGCTTCCATGTTTTCTTTCATACAGATTTTCTCCTGACATTCCTTGGTAAAAAAAAAAAAATTGTTCAGTCTTTTTTGTCGTCTGTGTTTCTTGTATTTTACATTTAAATGAGCATCAGTGGGGCTTGCAGAGTCTGATATGTACCTCTTAAATTTTTGTGTTGTATTTTGTTTTGTTTCTTTCTTTTTCTTAGACCATTACACATGATGTTGTGCATGATGAAGTTTACCAGCATGAATTTGCTAGTAAATTTGCTGCAAACTTGTGGGAAGATTGGCTAAAGTCGTGAATGCTTTCCACTTGTGAATTATATTTCTCATTATAGACGTTGAACTTCAGATTGTTTGGAAATGGTTTTATAACCCATTCCTGGTTGATGTACAGTAGCAATTGCTTCTCTAACAACTTGTCCTCAAGTTTTGCCATTGTGGTAACACACCACAAAAGCAAAAAATAACTCCCCAAGACAATATAAGGAAGAAGCCTCCAGAGAAACCAAAATCAAAAGTAAATCCTTCCTTTTTTTGGTGGCAATAGATTGTGTCTGGGTCACATAGTGCGATTATGAGTCATTACTTTTCCACAACTGTACATTATAGAGTTAAACAGTGCTGTGCAGTGTATTAAAAGGAACTGCTGTACAAGAATAATGTGCATAGGGATACACATTTCAAATAATTAAATTCACATAACATACTTATTGGACCCTTCTCCCATTCCTTAACCCATACAATCTCAAGATTGGTGAAAAATTGTAGGCAAATTATTAGGAAGTTTGTCCGAAGTTTATTTCCATGCACACAGACCCTGAGGCAGGTTCGATTCCTTCCTCGGGGTCTGTATGCATGGAGTTGCATGTTCTCCCCGTTTGGTTGGTAACCCCTGGGTGCTTTGGTTTTCTTCCACAATCCAAAAACATGCAGATTAGGCTAACTGGCATTCCTTAATTGCCCGTAGTGTGTGAATGCGCATGTTATTTTTAACCTGAGGTCCTATCTTAGTGGGAAATCTGGAAATAAATACAATGGTCACCGTTGGACTCCATGCTTCCTAGTTGGACTACAGACGGATATACTGTATGGATGTAGTGATGATGCAAAAAATAATTCCCATGCCCTTCTCCCATGCCTTTCATTCTTTCGGTACAGTTATTTTTCATCTTACTTTATTCCCATGAAAATGATTGAACTGTACAGCATTCTTTAAAGCTGTTGTATGTGTAATCATGCAATCACACTTCACCTTTTTTTTCAGGAACTGCATCTCTTGTTTTTAATGCACCCTGTGAAGAAAATGTACCTACCTTTTAAACGGGAAGCTGGCCATCATTCATCTGCTACACTTACGGCAACATTATTGGTTCACTTGTAATTTTACCCATAAGAATTTACTCATTGAGAAGATTAAGATTTTGTCTCACTAAATGTATTTTTTTTTTATTTAGGTCAAAATAGGTTTATTAATTATTACATAATTTAATATATATTTGTATACAAATTACACTTTCTAAATCATTTTTGTGTGTCTCGAATGTAGTTTGTAGGGCACAAAGCAACATGGAAGGAAAAGCCCTTTAGTGGCTTGGGGCAAGAGGTCACTTTGTACAAATGAGGGCTTTCAAAGCTTCCCAGCTATGCTACAACTGATGCTCCTGGGCAACATTTGTTTTTGAACCATCTTGCACTGGAAAGATTTTGAGTCTTTTGTCCTTTTACAGAGATAGCAAAGCATATGGTGCAAGCACAAAGGAGTGTTCCTTTAGGCTAAGTACACCATAATAAGTTTCGGATTTTAGCCTCTTTTAGACATTCTTCTTCAAGGGACTTTTAAGTACACATCTTCTATATACAGTACCTTGCAGTTAATTTTGGAAAAAGAATTGCATCCCCATCCCATTTTTTTTGCAGATAAGAAAACAAATAAACAAAAAAAACTTTTTCCAGTTTAATTGTAGCAAAGACTGATTGATTGTATAAAAATTGTGCTTAATCTATCAAAACCACATCTGTATCAATGTTTCTCATGTACGAGGTAATAATGAATAAATAATCCCAAGGCACTGAGGTATAAACACTTAAAATTAGCTATTTTTTTTATCATTCTGTCACTAAATTGCTTGGAAAGACAAAGTTATGAAGGTAATATTGCCAACTATTTGAACTCTGATAGTCAGTAAGGTGGCTTGTTGTGTCAAATAATTTAGAATTAATATTTCAGAAAATTACTTTACAGAAACATAAGTTCAGGAGATTCAAACCTATTTGGGTGATAGTGGATAGTGTGACCATAAGCAAATCCACATATAGCTTTGACTATATGTTTTTACTATATGGTCAAAAAGTTCAGCTGCATATCAAGAAAATTATTTTGAATTAAAGTTTGGTGAGGTTAGCAGCTGTTCACTAAAGGAGACTTGAATAAAAATATTTTGTGGTTATTTTTGTCTAAAGTCTTTAAATGATGCCGACAGTAATGACAGCATGTTCTAATTTATTACAGAAACAGTGAAATAACAATAACCAGCAGCAGCTCTCTGACTTAAAGAAATAGGATCTATGTGGAGAGGTACTTTAATACAAAATCCAAACCAGGCATCCCCAGAATACAGGCTTTAGACAGGTAAACAGGACAAAAACCACCATACTGTTATGAGGTTACAATAGAATTCTCTACCCTAACCTCTGTTTGGTAGAGAGGGGTAATGTTCTGGTTTATGAGAGAAAAAAGGAGGATTGTCAAAACAATTCTCAAGGAGGATTGTTTTATTTACAGAATTAGTTCATTAATACCCCTATCTCACCTACGCGGTTTGACTCACGGTGAGATGCGGAGTTCCGCTGAAGTTCTGTAAGTCTAATACCCCTATCTCACCTACGCGGTTTCGCGCGGTGGCCTCCAGTACGGTTCATCATGAGTTACCGCGAGGTTTTGGCGCTGTGAGTACATTTCCATCTTTCCGCACGAAAAATTAAATGTTTTTTTTTTTTTTACATGTAAAATTAAACATGTTCAATGTTTTTGCCGGTCCTCGCGGAAGCTTGCGGTGCTTACAAAACTTCACGGAACGCCAGCGGAACGTCAGCGGGAAATCGCGGCGCCTCACGGTGCCTAACTCCGCATCTCACCGTGGGTCAAACCGCATACGTGAGATAGGGGTATAAATTACAACTAGCATAATTACAGCACTCATTTTTCCCAATAAATAATTTATTAAAAAAAAATTTGCACTGCTAAACAGCAAACTGGAATCTGCAAAGCAACTGTAAAAAACTTTACTGTCAATCTGTCAGTCTACAGTAAAGTAGATTGTATCAGTACAGTCCAGGAAGTCATGCTGGTAAGAGCTCAACAGTAAAATAATGTTAATGTTCTTGTGGGGTGAATATATGTGGGGAAACTCCTACCTATTTCTCTAAGTGGGAAAGTAGTTTTAAAAATAATTTCTTACAAATATATCCCTTTTAAACACTCACCAGACTTTCATTGACAGGGTTGTCCTATTTTAGTAATGCACTGCAATCTTTTTCCTTTAGGTGGTTTGTGTTGTGTGCCCCATGCCAGTTCTATACTGTTGTGCTAATGTTGTGCTAATTTTATTTTAAGCATAAAAAATACACATTAAGTACAAACATTAATATACATTTAGATTTTAGTATTTTATATGCTTTTGTTACAGCCTACTATACTGTCTGCTATTTGTTGCAACAAGTAAAGGGTTGCAACAAATGTAAATCCCCATTTTAAAAAAAAAAGGAAGGATGTGGTGGTGAATTTCCAAATAGGTAAGCAGACTAAGTGGATATGTGTGTCATGAGAAAGAACGAAATTTCTTTTAAAATACATTTATTTAAGGCATAGCATGATGTTTTTCCAGTCCCATCCCCTTTCACAGAACTAACCTAATGCATTTCATTTGCCTGACTCACTGTGTGTTTGCTGCTGGTTAGCAACAACTCATGCTATATTTGGTTTCTGCAAACAGTGTGCCAGTGTGATTTTTTTTTCACTAAAAGGGCAGCTCATAACCTGAGCTCCAACTTGGTTTTTTATTGCGTTATTCAGTAAGGCCCTGCTAATGCCCTTCAGGATGTAATCAAGATTGTGAACAGCTCACCACATGGTTTCTGGAGGTCTGCTTGCTTCATGTCATAGTAACAATGTGGTCTTTTGTATGTACCACATGGTTTTGTAAGATTTAACATGAGGTTGGTCTTAGAATCAAGACTTTGAGAAATGTTCATATGTCTGTTTGTCTGTTTTTTTTTAACCAAAAAAACTATGTGTTACTACAAAGTTTAACTCTCAAATAAATAAATAAAATATTGGATAAGAAATTTATATTACATGTTTATACACATTTAACAATGATAATTATTTGGATGACAAAACTCTTTGCTTTATTTAGCTGGAGACACGCCTTTAAACATACTTTCAGTTCTGCTTCCTGTACAGACCTGCTGATCCATATAAAATGAATGTAGAAAAAAGTTATCTTGTGAGCGTTCTTCAGCTGTGAGAGCTTTAAAATGATTTGAATTTCAATGAAAACTGACTAAAATGAAAACATGACAATTGTTTTGACTGTACAGTAGGTCTTACTTAAGTCAAAGATTTAAACATTTAAGTGTCAAACATTTTTTTATGAAATTATTTATGCCACCTTTACAACCTTTGTAGATGAAAATATTTTTGTCTTTCATACCTGTAAGGTTATTTAATTTATATGTGACTAAATCTGAAGCATTGTGGCTTTAGCACATCACTAGAATGAAAAAGAGTAGCAAATAATCTATAGTGGTTTATGGTAGCTGTCTAAAAGACTACATGAAGTAAATGTTATTCATGTTGGCTGTTGTACTTTCCCTATAAGGTAGTTCATGTTCATGCGCATACACTGTGGAAGTGTACCCCTTCAGCCCTCCCTTTCTGCTTCAGTGACATCACAGGGTAGTTGAGTGTATAACCTACCCACAAGAATGCATGAGTGTGAGGCAAAGCAGCATGTGGGACACAGGATTCTTTCTTCCAATCCAGGCCTCTATATAGAATAAGGAAGCTCCAGGGCATAACTTGTGTAGTGTTTAGTTGTACATGTGGATAAAAAATATTAGAAAGTCAGACAGGATCTAAAAATGGTCATATGATGAGAGAGAAATCATCTGGACTTTTATCATCTGGGTGTTTTAACAAAAACGGTAAGGGCAGAGCTTTGATGGTGTTTGTGGCTTCCTGAGAAGTAAGAAGTTGCTGTTGTGGTGTAGAGCATTTACTCACATGCCCACCACTTACATAGCATCAAGAACAGCTTTCTCAGCATATGCTGCTTCCGATCAAATTTTTGTAATAGTGCAGTAATGTGACTGACATTTTTTTGTGAATATATATATAAGTATGTATGTATGGTTGTTTGCTGTCACTGCTGCTCAAATATCTATATATATATACACTGTATATATAAAATTATTTATTTATCATAAATTTAAGTCCCATATTAGGAGAACATGTGTATTAAATTATCAAAAATCTAAACTTGCCAGTTCTAAATTAAGGGCAGTCTTTAATAAAACTCAAATGCCTTTTCCTTTGTGTAAACATTGCCTTAATCGGTTTAAGAGCAGCAAATGATGTAATTGTTTTAGAATAAGGCTAGCCATTTATGTTCATAGCTCCAACCAGTTCTGTGCAGATGGGGTTGAAGATAAGCAATGGTAAAAGGATTTTATTTCTAGTAATTCTTGGTCTAACAAGTACAGAGAGTGTCCTTGAGGAAACAATACTCTTTCTTTTGTAAAATAATTATGCTTCAGCACTTTCACTTAAAAATATAAGTCATGTATTTATTGATAGATGGATAGATAGATAGATAGATAGATAGATAGATAGATAGATAGATAGATAGATAGATAGATAGATAGATAGATCTGCTCAAAATAACCCTGTGTATACAGTGTATTAGCATATGTTAGAATTCCTGTAAGTATTGTTCTAGACTGATTCCAATAAAATACTCAGTTAAGATGACACTATTTATAAGGTTTAGGTATGGTTTACATGGTTAAGCCTGGGTGTTTATGATCCTGTGACCAGTTTCCTGGTACTGTATATAGTTAGTGATCAATGTTTCTCAGTGGTCATGATGTAATAGCTGCTTAGTGCATATTAACATAGTATAGTATATACTGTATGTATGGCATTTATGTATTAATGTATAAACTATGCATGTGCTGGAAAAGAATGTGTAAGTAATAAAGTTACAGTTTAATGCTTCAAACTGACTTAATCTGTGGTTTAGAAATGGTTTCCTGTTTACTATTCTGGAGAAGTTAGTGTGAAACTTATAGGGCCTAGTGCTGTTGTGGTAAAATCAAGACAGTGCTGTTGACAGCCTAATGCCTGCACACTTTGTTAGGTTAGGCCTACAAGAAATACGCCTTGGTTGTCATGAGAAAACAAAACTTGTATATCATTTAACCTGTGACACAAATTAAGCAGCCAGGCAAAATAACAAAAAAAGAAAAAGATCAGATTCAAAGGGTAATTCATGACTTGAATTGAAAAATAATTAATTACATCTTATTTAAATATTACTAATATTTCTAGACATTTAATAACATGACCCTATCCGTTGAAGCATAGTAAGATAATCCACCATTACCTTCTATCCCTATAAAGGAGTAGACTAGATCAGTTCTTGTCCTTGTTAATATTCATGGCCCCTTTTTAATGTGTTATTCAGAAGAGTCCAGGGTGTTTAACCTCAGCGTTGCAGCGTTCTTAGACAGACTCCTTCCTGTAAGGTTAGGCTGAATGTGTGTAACTGCTTGTGTAAGGAGTTATGAAGATTGGTGATTATAATTCTAGAATTACAATGCCCTGTTTTGACCATTATAAGCTTGACTTAAATTTTTAATAGGCATGACTGAATTCATTAAAGATCATATTCACTGTACAGAAATGTTATGATGCGGTGTGGGTATTTCATGTCTTCTTTTACCTTTGTCAAAGCATCAGTGCATGCCCTAGATTTCAATCCACCACCCCTCTGTCTCTCTTCGCAGAAAGATCAGCATTCTATCACATCTTGGAGAGTCAAAGCAGAAGAGACTAAGCTGCAGGTGGAAGTTTGATGTTGCTTGTTTGGCTGATCTGGACACAACACAGCCACTGCCTCTATGGTCCTTCTTACTGGAACATTCAAAGGCAGACTTTACATAAAAAATGTTCTGGTGACTAATTTTACCACTTACTCATCCCTCATTTGGTAATGCGAGCAAATGCAAATAAAATGAGCAGGAGAATCTTCAAGAAATAAAACAGATTGCATTATCTGTGGTGAAAACGCTTAAAGAAACGAGTGAGTTATTACTAAAAGGGGTAATATTGGTTTGATCTGCATATGAATTCTTATGAGCCAAGCCATGAGTGAGCAGATTTCTGATTTCTTCAAGAATTGTTGGACATTTTTGATCACCAAACACAACGAGGGCATTTACAACACAGTCTGTATTGTGGTCCTCCTTATGCTGCCTTTACTTGTTTTCTTCACTTCTCTGGTTATTTGCTGTCACTGCTGCTGCTCATCCTTTTGCAGAGGATGTGACTGTTGCTGTTGCAGAGAGCCGTCTACACAGACAGGGACACATGTTGAAAAGAAAAAAAAGAAAACGAAGAGGGATGGGCAGAATGAGGAGGACTTGTGGATTTCAGTCAAAACGGACCCAACGATTCCTGATAGACTGGCCTTCACCACTGTCTAGTTGGGCCAAGATCATAACACACACACACACACATACACACACACAATGGTTTTGGAGTGATTAACTTATTTTGGTGAAAAAAATGTATCTCTTTATCTTTTTATCAATTTAAACAAGCAAGAATAAGAAAAGAACAAATGCAATCAAATCCTTTCCCTACCCCTAAAATGTGATATATAGAGTATTTAAGTGAGCATATACAGTACTGTACAGTATGCTACAAATATTTTTAACTGTGCAATAGAGGTGGAGTACACATACAATACAGCATTGCTGACAGAGTGGAAAGAGCTTCCTGAACATCCAAGAATTCCATTTTTGTTAAGCAATATCAGCCCTGTACAAAACAAAGGCCTGTAATATTTAAACGATATCAATATTGTTAATACACCACTCTTCGGTGTATTCTACTTACAGAAAAAAAAATAAGAATGTAGATTTTACCAAATTAGTGTGGCCCCTAATCTGTTATTACATACTTTAGGCAATCTGATGGTTGAAAAAAGTTTTGACTTTATGTGCTAAAAATGAGGAAAAGTATTTAAAAAAGCATGGACATGTTACATTTAGGTGTGTGTGTGTGTGTGTGTGTGTGTGTGTGTGTGTGTGTGTGTGTGTTTAAGAATGGATCTACAGTACTTATGCAGCATGTTTAATTGGCTTTCTCTATGCTGTCAGTGTATGTAAATGATTACAGTCCTGTGTTTTGTGTACCCTAATTAAAGGTTCTGTATTTTTCTATTTTGTATAAGACTTTCTTGTGCTAGCATAACTCTTCTTGCATATGCTGCTCAAACCCTCTCAGACTTCTCAGCACATCACTTTTCTCATATGCTATTTTACTAGTAACTTTGGGTGCATGTATTTTATTTACTGTTCTTTATTCTGAACATATGATGATACTAAACGTCTGTTCCTCCAGATACACAGGCACTAATGGAATGACTGAGCTTTTTCAAACATGAAGTCGTTCGCTCTCTAAGCAACACACAGTGTGTGATGGAACAGTGTGAGCTATTAAAATAGCTCTAATCCATCCACAAGTCGGTTTCTTCCACTAACACAAGCACTCCTTGTTTTACCTCAGCTCTGGCTCCAGCTACTATACAGTAGGAGGAGTGGAAAAACACAAAGGCAGTTTGTGAGAGAAGTGTGAGATTGGCCTGATGTTTAAAAAAAAATCTTTTCTTTATTTTTAAATAAAGTTTTGATACAATAATAAGACAATTGCTCGATACCACAAGGCACTTCACTGGAAATGTAATAAAGGACATAAGGATTTTTAACCTCCTCCAACACACACACACACACACACACACACACAAGCTTTCCCTTAAAATCAAACATTTCCTGCCTAAACTCACCAGTATCTTAATTTAGGTAAAATTGTGCACAAGGCTAAAGGGTGCAACTTTTTGCAGAAGTGAAAGAGTGCTGAGTGCTGAACCAGCGTGGCATTCAAAGATAGGTGAGCAGCCAAGATATTATCAATGTTCCCAGCTGTTTTGCAAAATCTAACCACAACCCATCAATGCACATGTGTAAATGCTCAGATACAAAAGATTTTGGACTAATTAAAATTATACTGTATGTGATATTTAGATTGAACTTAAGGTAGTTGCGTTGCATCTTAAGCACAATAGCACAACATGCAAGTCTTTGGACTGTTGTAGAAAACCGGAACCGGAACTAATCTAAAAGCACCTTTCAGTACTTACCCAAACCACCCCAAGATGGTTGTAATATTAATTAGGACTTTTGTAACCACATTGTTATGACTTTGATGACTTTTACACTTCTAGATGTAGTGCTGCATATAACAGTAAAAATTAAGGCTGTGGAGGAAAAAGGAGACCTACATGCATTTTTGCTAAAGGTAGACAAATAGGCAAAACGGGCGGCATTTTTGAAGCCCAGTACTTGGGCACTGTACTGTACATTTGCCGACATACATTCTTAGAGTCAAGCCAGGTGGACAGGTGCAGTTTATGTAGTTATTATAGGTCCATCTAAATCTTTTGTTTATGTAAGGCTTTTAAAAAACCTGG
This sequence comes from Clarias gariepinus, assembly GCF_024256425.1. Taxonomy (NCBI): domain Eukaryota; kingdom Metazoa; phylum Chordata; class Actinopteri; order Siluriformes; family Clariidae; genus Clarias; species Clarias gariepinus. The sequence goes on from NC_071100.1 coordinate 41,887,916, forward strand.
TTATCCAAGCTGGAACCCGAAAGCTGGATGACCATTATAATATAGTTGTAACAATATTGATCTGATGAATCAGTTCGGGAGCGTGATAATAGAAAATTGATGTACCTGTACTGCAAAGCTGTCCCAATGGTGAATAATCCTAATTTCAGAAAATCCTTAATGAGACAGAGCTAACGTCCAATGAAGCTTTAAGACAAATAGCGTCCTCCCCCAACCTCTTTATACAAGGTCAACTGACCCAGCTGTGTCACTGCGATGCCCCTTACAATTTGGAGGCGCTGACTCATGAGAGTAGAATGCAGAAACATGTGTATTGGTTTTTATGCTTTACATTGTATATTTGTGTCAAATCTAAATAACGTACATGCTCCAGGGACGGAAGTCTTTCGTAAGTCAGGACTGTACAGTGTAGAGTACGGTATTTTATACTGTACAGTGTTATTTTCGAAAGTTTAAATGACATTAATAAAGTGATTAAGATAACATTTGCTTCCATAAAGCTGATATTGCAACAATGAATATTAAAAGTTAAAAGTGTTAAAAGTGCAATTAAAGTAACATTTTATTGAATTAAAATAACATTGCCCTGCGATGGATTGGCACCCTGTCCAGGGTGTACCCTGCCTCTACCCTAAGCCTCCTGGAATAGGCTCCAGGTCCCCGCGACCCTGAATACAGGATAAGCGGTATGGACGATGAGTGAGTGAGTGAGTGAGTGAGTGAGTGAAATAACATTTAATGAATGAATGACCCAAACACAATGTTGCAACTGTAAAACAACAACATTTTAACTTTTATTTAGAGTTTTTATGCAACTTAACATCCATTTCCAAAAAGTCCACCCACACCCATGGTCCCTTAAATTTCTAAGACAGTTTACAGGGGGAAATCAGGTTCATGTTCATGACTATAAGAGTAGGTAAATAAGCACCTGACACAAAAGAGCATGCATACAGCCAAAGATAGTATTAAAGTCATGACAATATGATCACAAAAGTCACTAATATTATAAGGGTTCTACCATCATCCAGAAACTTGCAGATTAAGCTAATTGGCATTTCAAAATTGCACATAGTGTGTGAGTATGTGAGTGTGTGCGAGCTTGTGCCCTACAATAGGCTATATGTTACCTGCATAATATCAGGGAACTTATATTCAGCAGTACTACTTTCGACTGTTTTATTAATTGGTTAAGATACTTTTATAAAAAATGATGTCAATAATATTCGCATGACATTTTTTTTTTAATTCACACATTGTCGCTGCCATATCATTAATGATTCAAGGAATAATGGCACTAAAGTGTCATTGATGACTGTTTCTCATGATTTTGACAACAACACAAATATGGTTTATTTCAAGAACACATCCAAACTGTTAACATTACAAGCCCGATACATATTATACAGCACATTTTGCTAACGTGTAAGCAATGTATTTAAAAACGTATAAAAAGAAAAAAAATTACAGCACAATAAATGTTAAAACAGAAAAATCTAACAAAAATGAGATTTTTTTTTCATTTGACTTTTCAGCATTTTTGTATATTAAAGCTATACAGTTGTACAACATCTGTTATTATATCTATATTAATATGTGTAACCTGGCAGCAGCCAGTTGTCACCCATAATATCTTTGAGTAAGTTAACATACTATATGCTATTTTGATTAATTACACTTTCAACTTCAGTTTGTCAAAGGTCAGTTTGCTCTGCAGATCATTAAGCAGCTGCTCTTTTCTTGAGTGATCTCTTCTTTCGGCTAGCTGTGTTCACAGGGCGGATCTTAATTTCTGTAGAGTCCAGAGACATGAGGTGACCCTTCCATGGCTCCCAGTTTACCCCCTAGTGGTAAAAAAATGAAATGAAAATGAAATGAGTAATTTCAGCCGTCTCTCTCCATGTACATCAGTAGGCCTTGGTCACCCATGACCCAGGGCCTGAACCCCTTTTGTTAGTTCCTGATCACAGCAAACCAGGAAAATTCCACTGGGATGTTCCGGTGACAGGGACATGGTTGACCAAGGCTCACTGATGCACTTGGGAAGTGGAGGCAAGCCTATCTGATCCAATGGAAGAGCTACTGTGGCTCAAATTACCGGAAAGCTTAATGCTGGTTCTAACACTGCTGTCAGACCACACAATGCATTGTTGTTTTTTTGACAGTAAAGGGGGCCTACTCAATATTAGACAGGTGATCATAATGTTATGGCTAATTGTGTGTACGTTACCTAAAATTTTTAATTTAAAACTTAAGTCTATAATTAAAATTGATCGATAATTAGCAAAAAAAATTCTTACGTTAATCCCATTTTAAAAGCACCAATCAAGGGCCATGAGAAAATTATTTTGCAATTGTCATGCCAGGTGAATCACACAATGATTCCACCATATTTTCTGTTGTTTCCTTAAAGTCTGCATATACATTTTGATATTTTTTATTTTATTTTAAGCAGGCTAAACGGATTTCATAACTCAGAGTGCTTCTTGTCTACATGCAAACAAAGTTTCTTGTTTGAGTGTTTATATACGTGAATAGATTCAGGGCACTGAGGTGATTTTCCTGCTATAAGGGATGCTCAACTTCTGTTCTGGGTAATCTAGAGGATTATCCTGCACAAAAAAACAACTATCTAAATTAAGGTTAGCGATTAGGGCCCTCATGTTCCAGATTTGTCCACTTCTTCTCCACATTATTACATCGGCAATTATCCCCTCACATGGGATAACCATTTTGGTACCCATACTGTTGATGTTGCCCTCTGCTGGCCATCAACCTACATGTACTGTATATTAAAATACACAGCAGCGGATTACTAGCACCCACTGATAGTGAAGTATAGAGCTTCACCATGCTCTCATTACACCAAAATCTATTATACAGCTCAAGCTTACCATGCTGTGCCTGTTGTCCTCAAATTTGCCATTTAAGTTGGCTAAGTGACAATTTTTGTACCACCAGGCACCACTGTGTGTAAAAGCACAATTGCCCAGGGCAATATCATTGTCTGAGTCTATAGTAGTGAAAGGTCTGCCCTGGTGGTAGGTCATGGCATCACCTAGGCAAAAAAAAAGAGATTATTAGCAAGCAATGCGCTATATACTGTAATTTACACAAGAGAAAAGAAGATGATGGTGTGAAAAGAAGATGATAGCTACATTCTGTCTATTTTGATCTGCCCAACCTGCATTTCCTCTGTAATTGCCAATAGTGAGTTTAAATTTCTGCTTGGCTGATCCGACTTTAAAGTCATCATAGATGGCATAGGCATGATCGCTTTCAAGGCCCAGATCAAAGCGCACTTCATACGTGGTGCTTGTGTTGGTCAATGCATGGATGTTTGCCAGACCTAGAAAACATGACACATTTGTGTTGGTAATCTAATGCTTTAATCAAGCATAACAGAAAAATACATAGCCAAAACAGTATTTACAAAAGTATTGTATTGATTTTCATGTTATACATGTAATACATGTAATGTGTGTGCCAAAGAAGCTATATCAAGTGTATCCAACATGTATCCAATCAAGTTCACCTTTAGCCATTTTGGAGAGATAATTTTATGTGCGGACCAAAAAGCATTATACTGTTGCATCAAACAATAATATTATTCATATTTATTTATAAGTATTTTTTATGTTTTTTTATGTTTTATTATTTCTCAGTACCAAGCCAGAATTCATCAGTGAGCTCTCCAAAGCCTTCCACGTATTGTCTCCACCGCTTCATAAAACTTAGTTTGCCAGAGTTGCGTTTCTGAAAGACCTTGGTTTAAAAACCGGGAGAGAGATACAGAGTGAGAGAAAAATGGAGACCCAAAGTTAACATCTAAAGATAACAGACACATTCGTATTTATTGTCATGCTATGTATTAATGATTATACTGTACATAATGGTATGTAATGTACAAAATGTACAAAAATGTATCTATTCAAAAATACTTTAACTTACAATCCAGCCACCACCATCTGTAGTCATATCACAGTACACCTGCATGGGTTTTTTTTGGTCATTGACCACATAGATAGTGTAAACACCACTCTTCATGTTACCATTGCTCATGATCTGTGTGCAGTCCATAGGGAAGGGATAGGCCACTCCTACAGCAAAGACAACAAAAGCATTATGTTTTTTAATTGAGTGTAATATATATATATATATATATATATTTTTTTTTAAAAGGTAAGTATATACAGTCACCTAAAGGACTATTAGGAACACCATACTAATACGGTGTTTGACCCTCTTTCGCCTTCAGAACTGCCTTAATTCTACGTGGCATTGATTCAACAAGGTGCTGAAAGCATTCTTTAGAAATGTTGGCCCATATTGATAGAATAGCATTTTGCAGTTGATGGAGATTTGTGGGATGTACATGGTGGTCATAAAGGGATGGACATGGTCAGAAACAATGCTCAGGTAGCCCGTGGCATTTAAACGATGCCCAATTGGCACTAAGGGGCTTAAAGTGTGCCAAGAAAACATCCCCCACACCATTACACCACCACCACCAGCCTGCACAGTGGTAACAAGGCATGATGGATCCATGTTCTCATTCTGTTTACGCCAAATTCTGACTCTACCATTTAAATGTCTCAACAGAAATCGAGACTCATCAGACCAGGCAACATTTTTCCGGTCTTCAACTGTCCAATTTTGGTGAGCTCGTGCAAATTGTAGCCTCTTTTTCCTATTTGTAGTGGAGATGAGTGGTACCCAGGGGGGTCTTCTGCTGTTGTAGCCCATCCGCCTCAAGGTTGTGCGTGTTGTGGCTTCACAAATGCTTTGCTGCATACCTCGGTTGTAACGAGTGGTTATTTCAGTCAAAGTTGCTCTTCTATCAGCTTGAATCAGTCGGCCCATTCTCCTCTGACCTCCAGCATCAACAAGGCATTTTCGCCCACAGGACTGCCGCATACTGGATGTTTTTCCCTTTTCACACCATTCTTTGTAAACCCTAGAAATGGTTGTGCATGAAAATCCCAGTAACTGAACAGATTGTGAAATACTCAGACCGGGCCGTCTGGCACCAACAACCATGCCACGCTCAAAATTGCTTAAATCACCTTTCTTTCCCATTCTGACATTCAGTTTGGAGTTCAGGAGATTGTCTTGACCAAGACCACACCCCTGAATGCATTGAAGCAGCTGCCATGTGATTGGATAATTACATTAATGAGAAATTGAACAGGTGTTCCTAATAATCCTTTAGGTGAGTGTAAGTAAGCCACAATAGGAAAGTTTTATTCTAATTCACCACACTCTATTTCTACTTGAGTGTTTTAAAACATAACAAGCTGATTTTATCCTTTACTTCTTAGGGCTCCTTTTTTTCCTTTACTTTAAACACAAAAGTCTGGTAACTGAATTAGTGAATTTTAGTAGCTAAGCCTAAGAGACTGACTGTCTTATAAGGTAGTAAAATAATTCATTTCTTTCAGTTTAATTGCATAATAGAACTGATTCACCTATTCAATGGATTTGTACAACTTACTACTAATATTAAAAGTATAAATGCTACTTTACCAGTGACAAATATGATCTCCACCACTTTACTCCTTTTTAAACCTCTATAGGCAATCAAAGTGACAATATACGTCTTCCCTGTGGCCAGACCCGAGAGGCTAAATCTGTCTTGTCCTGCCACAAAGTTCTTCTCTACAGTCTGAAAAAATAGGGCATTGCATATGGATGTCATATTGTTTACCATTATGGCTGCAACAAAATCATGTTCAGGACAGATGATGTTGGATATGTATAGACTAGCAATCCACATACCTGCCTACTATCATCTTCAGGTCTGTAACTAATAATGTAGCCGTCAATGTGAGCCTGAGGAGGTTTCCAAGTTAGAGCTGCAGAATTCCTCATAACATCAAGGGCTTTTAGATTCCTTGGAGCATCAATTCCTAAAAATACCACACACACAAAAAAAAACGTTTTCTAATATGGTTCTTCAAAGGAGACTTAAGGATGTGGGTAGATGGATATGACAGAACACCTGTATGTCAATCCTACTAATTCAGGTTGTCTTTTTTTCTGTTTCCAGGAATGAGTTTAGGTAATTTAAGTAAGGTAATCCTGTCCTGGGAAACAAATGTATTTATTTTGTTATTAAGTTTTTAAAATAAATATTTATTTGTCCACTAGCAAACAGCATTTTGGGTCACTAAAATACATAAACCCCTGTGGTGAACATATTCAGAAAATCCATTTTCAGTGTTAACATAAAGACAGGAAAAACTGAGTTTTTGGCTTCTAACTGTGTGTGCCGCTGATTTTTCAGTAACCTGTCTCAGGTTTCTACCAAAATGAAAGCCTTTGATGAAACAGATGCTAAATTTAAATGCAGCTCCTCGTCTCAGACTCCAGGATGCCCATCCGATCTACATGTGTTTTGTAGATTCAGAAAGGGCATAAGATCAGGGATATTCTGTGGGAAGAACTGTGGGAGTATGAGGTGAGGGGATTACTCCTCAGGGCCATCCAACCCCTTTACGAGCAAAGTAAGAGCTGTGTTCGGATTCTCGGTAGTAAGTTGGACTTGTTTTCCGGTAAGTGTTGGCCTCCGCCAGAGCTGTGCTCTGTCACCAATCCTGTTTGTGATTTTCATGGACAGGATATTAAGCCATGGAGGAGGGGGGGTTCAGTTTGGTGAGCTGAGGATTGCATTACTGCTCTTGACCGGCAGTGCTTACAGGATCGTTTTGCAGCCGAGTGTGAAAAGATGGGAATGAGGATCAGCACCTCTAAATCTGTGGTCATGAATTGCATTGGATTTTACTGCTTTTCCAAACAATTGTCTGTAAACCCTACTAATTCCAGCAGATCAGCAATTTCATGCTATGTTTAAAGTTACTTAAATTACCTTTCTTTTCCATTTTGCTGCTCGGTTTGAACATCAGCAGATCATCTAGACCATGCTAATACACCTAAATCCATTGAGTTGCGGCCATATAATTGGTTAATTATATATTTGCATTAATGAGCAGCTGAACAGGTGTACCTAATAAAGTAGCTGATAAGTGTAAAGTCATGTTCAAAAGTTAGTACCCGCTTTTTTTAATTCAATGTATTTTTGTAAAAAATCATTTAATTGTAATGGGTCATGCTATTAAATCATGGTGTACTTAGTATTGCCCACATGTTTGTTGTTGTTGTTTAAATAAGTATTGGCGTTGTGAAAAAGGTTATATATTGTTCATCTGAGGTAGTATTTGCCTAATAAAAAGACCTGCTATGATAAGATTAATTTTATTATGCTTTTACACAAAACACATGTCCCAAATATTCCCAATCCTGTCAAATAATTTCCTAATATAATATAACTGAATAGAGATTTATTAGTCTATTAAAAAAAAAGTTTAAGTATACATTTTTGTTTAATTGGTAGATTATTTTGCTAGTTTTAAGCATTTATTCATTAAGAGAAATGCTAAAAATATAATGCTTAAAAACATGCTTTACTTTCATTTTAATGTATTTGAGCAGATTTAGGAGGATTTCACTTGTCAATATATCACTTTTTGCTGTGTTTTTAATTTACTCAAAATGTTTAGCTTTATTTTGCAACCAAAGGATTTTACTGTTAATTCCTTTGTACAAATGTTTTAATAACAATTTATTATATAAATTTAAAATGTTTTTGGACAGAAGAAAGAACAACATAAATTAATGCAATTTTGTTTTGTTTAACTGGCCAAAATTCCAATTAGTTTTTTGGTTTACAAAACTTTTTATATTTAATTTGAAGACTGAATGTTCCAGAGACCCACAGAATCAAAAGAATAAACCAGAATCTTATCTGATGAATCTACCTATGAAGAAAATTATGTAAGATGCTTAATAAACCTGTTTCAGTCTCTGTTGTAGCTTTCCTGCTGGAACGAGAGCCTTTTATTGCCCAGATGTAGACTGTATATGCAACTCCTGGTCTCAGACGACTGAACTGGTAGGAGGTGCTGTCTGCTCCCACCTGCACCTCATCACTGGAGCCATCAGCAGAACTGTAACTCAGTATGTAGCCATCTATTTCTGCTTGGACTCTGTCCCATGACACTGTCGCTGAGTCTTCAGTCACTTCTCTTACCAAGACATTAGTAGGTGCATCAAGTTCTGAAAAAGCATTTAAAGCATGTTAAATGTAATGGAGAATCTGGCAGTATTTTTACTTTGATGTTTATTTTTTTAGGAAATTGTAGTGATGACGCCTATTTTTTAAACTATCATTATGGAATAATAATTAGAATGATTTACTTCATAATGTATCTGTAGATAAGCAATATAAAGAAGCAGTTAATAAGAAAAGTACAGTACTGTGCAATTGTCTTGAGACACCACTTGTTTCTTAATGTTTTGTTTCAATAGTTCTCCAGGAATGGTTATTGTTTGTTTGTTTGTTTGTTGTAACTTATGAATCATTCAAGCATTACAAACCCATCTAAATCAAGGCACGAAGCATTATTATTGTTTTACTTGCGTTGAATTATTATATTAATTTTGCCTTTTTACTGAGCATGAAACTCAAACAAAATGATGTTATATTGCCAAACAATAGATTGTATAGAGCTCTATAGGCCATTTTATAATAACCCACTCTGGAAAAGGGCATCTGCAAATGCCATAAATCTAAATGTGGAACAGTTTAGATCTTGGTGCTACTGTATAAAAAAACCTATGTGAACTCATGTGGAAGCAAAAGGAAAGAAAAACAGAGCTTCTGCACTTCAAGGGTTTCTATTCCCTGTTGTCAGATCCATGAGGCATTCTACCATATGAGTTATGAGACTAGTCAACGTCTGATTCACTCATCTTTCTAAACGTAGAGGAAAGCCCACAGGAAGGCCTAGCACTGATTAAATCGGTACCATCTGGTCCCTGCTAACTTATTGCTTATACTGTATATAAACAGCAACAAACTTACGGAATTCTCTAAGCTTAACACTAAAAGCATAACAAGAATGAAACAATTGTTTTATAAAATATATACGTAGTTCATTCTGTAAAATTAGATAATAAATACTAGTATAATAATAATAATAATGTAATTAAAATTTATAATAATATCATTAAAATAAAAACTGTATTTTTATTTAAAATCAGCAATGTAATACAACTCAACCCTAAATAGTTGTCTCTTTTTTTTTTTTAGCAGTTATAGAGCTTAGCTAATGTGTATGCGAAAGCTTTCCCACATGCTGTGATTGTAACAAGCACATACTGTAGACTGAAGGGCTCCAAATAAAAAAAACTAAAAATAAGCAGAGACAGAAACATTAAAAGCAGTATTAGAATAAATTAACAATAATGTTTCACAATAGAAACTGCAGTACAAACATAAAAAAAAAAAAAAAATTAAACCCAAAAAGTAAAAATCATGGCTAAATCAACAGCACACACACTATTCTTTTTCACTCAAAGAGTGCGAAGGTAAAATAATTATAAGGTGCTTCATAGAAACATAGAAAACAAGTGAGGGAAAATAAGAAATGAACAAGTTACCCGTCTCAGCCTCCGACGAGATCTTCTTGCTCATACGAGAACCCTTCTGGGCCCAGAGGAAGATGGTGTACAGAACCCCAGGTTTCAGTGATGTGAGCTGGTAGGAAGTAGCATCTGCTCCTACATGGATCTCCTCACTGGAGCCCTCAGCAGAGCTATAGGCCAGAATGTAGCCATCAATCTCAGCACGGACCTTCTCCCACATCACAGTCACTGTGGTCTCGGTTACGTCCCTAGTAACCAGGTTATTTGGAGAGTCAATGTCTAAAAAAGAAATGGTTTGTGTTGGTTTATGACAACTGTGTAAGTAAATTTCAGTCCATAATACCTTTTATATTTTTGGGTATATTAAATATGATTTTGTGCAGACATTATTTTAGTCAGCTCAAGGTCAATAAAGCAAAAGAGCTTATATACTGAACTTACCTTACCTTAGATCAACTTTTTTAATTTAGTTTTTGTTAACATTTCAAGACACATTTTGACAGTTAATACAAGAAAGCCTTCAAGTTTTTAACTGGCCAGATCCTTTATATAAAAAAAGAAAAATTGAAAAGAAAAAAGAAACAGAGAATTGTGTGAGCAGCAGCAAGGTTTATCAGAACTAAGTTAACAGTTGCATGAGTCACAAGAGAAAGTGAGAAAGCATGCAAAAGCTATCATCATTTGGGAAATTCCTCTGTGACTCCAATAAAGTTAGTGCCATGCTAAGTGCTATAAAATTAATAAATAGTTCATTCCAAAAACAGTGAGATCAACATTCCTGAAAGCTTTTGTTATTATTCCCTTATTTTGGGGGGGATAACCTTGATTTGAGGTATGGCATAGAATACAAAAGAGCAAATCAGACTGTAACATCAAACTAATGGAATGCCAGTGCAAATACTCTGGATAAGTGCTAACCTCAAGTGCTAACCTTTGTGCTGAAACTTCACCCCCAAAACCACAAGCAAGAAAATGCTGCAATTTCCAATTTAATGCATGGGTTAGTACTACCTACTGTACCTGCTGTTTTGAGTGCCAAGAAAAAAAGAAATGTACTTTATATAGTCACTTTTAAAAAATCAGCAGAATATGAGCTGATTAAACTCTCCTGATCTCCTGACACCCTGTGAAAAAAAAACTATTCCTTTTTTTTTAAACTATTTTTTCCTGGATAAATTTCTCAAGGTCTAGATAGGGTGTGGATGGAGGAGAGCTCAAATGTCTGTCTGGTTTAGTAAGGCAATCCTGGGTTATGAAATTGTATGTTGCAAATGTACAGTAAAGGTGGCAGCACATACGATGTGAATAAAGAATGTCATTACTTGAGTGTGTTACCACACAGACTCCTGACAGTCATTATGTATATATGAATGGTATTTGGTCTATAAATAGAATGCACACTGAGAAACGTGTATCATATTAAATGAACACTGGAAGCCTCAGAAGGTTCTTGCATTCCAATTAATTACTTTGTATTTTAATAAAATTATTAACTAAGTTAACCTAATTAACTTATATACGACTCCAGAGTTGTGGTTTCTGTTGTATCTACAGTAATTATCAATCACTCTTCACACCGACCAGGTGTGTTACAAGTACAATAGCCAATAACCAAAAGCCATTATAAATGGAACTAAGAACATCTTCACTTTATTTAACATCCTCAGAGATACATAAAAAAAATCAGATTAACTGAGATTAAATTACACAAAGTTGTGTAGGACTCTATTTACTAATGTGGTGACTTCTGAAGGCAATTGGTTGCACTTTTAGTTAGGGGAATCAGAGTTAAGGGGACTGAATACAAATGCATGTGACATTTTACAGAATAGGGTTAGGGTTAGGGTTAAAAATAAATAAATGAATAATAGTATGCTCTACATGGTACAACTTTGGTATGAGTTTAATTACTCAACTATGATTACAAACTTCATATTTCTCACACAACACGATGTACTTGTATACTTCTTTAATCTTTGTTGAAGTTTTTCCTTACTGTCAGAGAGATTTTTCTATGTATTATTGTCGGTTTTTTTTATTAAATACCATAATCATTGGATATATAGTTACTAATCTTTGACAATACTTCTGTGAATAAAATAAGGATAACAAATGATTCAAATTATGCAAAATGTGTTTATTGCATGTGTGTCTTTTAAGTCTTAGAGCTGTCACCTCATGATCCTATGAAGCAGTATTCTGTACTATAATAATACTGTGTCCCTGCAAGATTTACTGAAGGCTATGGTACGGGGAATATTAAATGTCACGCTTCGATGTTACTGCATTCTATAATTTTACAAGGGCTTGACGGTGTCTTTTCTGGGTTTATAAGAGAAGATTACTTAACCAACTAACCTGTGACTCCTATTGCATGGGATGGTTTGCCCTCATTGCTTCCTTTGATGGCGTGCACTGATATCTGGTACTCAGTACCTGGAATAAGGCCTGCAAAAAACATTTAAGTAAAATTTCCCATAACTATTACAGTTTACTTAGTGTCTTCAGACTTGTAAACTGTATAATAACATCTATATAATAAGATATCAAGACTATTTTGATAACTCCAAGTTCACCAGCACAGAAAGAGATAACATTTGGTTCAGGGTATCTTAAAAAAGTTTACCTATAATAGTGTGCACTGTCCTAGCCTCCTGACTCCTGGCTACATTTTCCAGCTCCTCTTGGCCATCTGGACTGGCATGACGCAGTTTAAAATAATCCACCACTGTTTCTGGGTTCTGCCAGTCCACCTGGATAGAGTCCTCTGTCTGTCCAAGTACACGAACATTTTCTACACCAGACAAATCTGCACGAGAGAAAATACTTGGGCTGGTGATCCAAAAAGGTTATATTTATAAAAATGAAAATACTAATTAAAAAGCATTTTTTTATGATTTTTTTTTTAATTTGTTTATGAGGTTTGGATTGAGCTATTTGTTTTAGGTTTCCTAAAGGTTACAATAGTTTCATTAGTCCACAGTACCTGTTTCTAAAATGCTTTTGGCTTATCTAGATAATTTGCATACATTAGATATTTAATCAGGCAATTTGTTGCATTGTTTCTATTAAAAAAATGATGAAATATGTCATTTAGGCAGGGGTGCACTAACTTTATGCAAAACCTGTGGGGTAAAATGTCTTTACCTGTTGTGGCTGTAATATGATCTGATTCACTGCTAATGCCCTTAATGACAGCCTTCACTTGCACAATATAGGTAACTCCAGGTTTAAGGCCTGTGATCAAGTAGGAATTTTCGGTTTTGGGTACATGGATCTCTTGAATGGCTCCCTCATTTCCAAAAGGATAGTAGGAGAGCAGGTAGTACTCTGCTTTTTTTACATGTTCCCACTCCACCAGCAGGGACACATCAGTCACCATGATCACATGCAAATCTTTAGGACCCAATACTGTAGAGAAACACATTTAATAATTAATTCATTTATTTATTTAATTATTTTCAAACTACAGACATAAGTATCTACTGTGTTTTTTTTTTGTTTGTTTTTTTACTTTTTTAAGCAGTGGTAATGTAATTGAAGTTTTGATTTGATTTGAATAAACTCTGTGGTAGCACTTTAATTCCATATATTTCATGATTACAATTACTTGCACATCATATTTGCATTTACCATCTTGCATGTGTATATGTGATAAAAGGCTATTCTTCTTCTTTAACTGTTAATTTTCTTTGCCCTCCATATTTGTGCTTCTCTAAGTTCATACCTTTTTGACCACTGTTATAATCTTAACTAGGTAACTATTTACTTGTGCAAATTCTACTGAATTTGTGGTTCTCCAAAAAATTTTTTACTAACAACTGGCCATGAAGTTATATTTCTCTTTAGTTACAGTGTGGTCACTAATATTGCTAGTATATATACTTAGAAATGCTTGGAGAATGGATGCAGAGGGAAAGAGTGGGACAAAATAGATGCACAAAAGACCACATTAACCAGGAAAGAATTTATGGCAGGTTTGGACAGGGTTCCACATTGCAAAAAGGTCAGGAAGTAAATGTTTTCCTTTGTGTTAGCAGGAGACATTTCATTTAGTGGTGGTTAATACTTTTGCCTCATGCCAGTGTCTACCAGTAACAATTTCACATTTAAATAATAACCCACAAAAGGCCTCTGGGATAAATGAATTATTATCTAATGACTTTGGAGAAAGCATATTGCAAATAAATGTTCTGCACATGCTGACAAATGAATGAAAAACCACAGCACATTTTATAAAACAGGAACATAGAGCATATATTTAAATAAATATAAGTGATATTTTCAATGATTGCAAATGATTAACCTCTAAAGTCCACTTTTTTTGCATGATGACCATGTAATGATGACCTTTAAAAAAAAAAAAAAAAAAAACTTTGGGTTCTTTGAGTGCTTTCACAAATATTTACCAATATTTCAGATATTCATTTTTAAAAACAGCTGCATTATAAATCTATATATACATTTACAAGTATCAGATGCCATGAACGTAAACGTGCCGTAAATGACTATTTGTTAGTATGACAAATTAAATGAAATTGGTGTGCTACAATGCTGCAATAGTGAAATTAAACAAAAATCACTAAGGAATGATTGACAGGCTCAACTATCACATACTATTCTAGCTCCATTGGTGTCATGTGCTTGAAATTATAATTCAGCTAGCAATTGAGCTGGTACCACACTGCTTCAAGCTATGCTTGCTCTTCACTCATATGGACTCAATTATGATGAAAAGAGTTAACATGGACAATATACCTCTCTGTAAGGTTCATGCCATTCCCAATATTATTTTTTTAAGATCACATATCAGTCCACTCCTATTCTGAGGCACATTTTCCTTATGAAAAAAAAGGTTAAACGATGGAGCTAACTGTGAGGAGGACAGTTGATTCCTGCTACTGAAAACTGCTGCTTATGATAATCGTAAAGGTATGAAAAAAGAGATTATACTCTACAATTATTTTACATAGTTTACATTTGTACATAAATAGATGTACATAAAAGAGTGTTACACTTCTGTAGCACAGGCTAGAACACTTCATACTCTCAACAATAATAAAGGACCATAATTAATAATATTTCATAGTAAATTATTATTACACATTTTATAATTGAAATAAATGAGCCATGAAACTATGTATCTATGATTTTATCCATACCTGTAGTTCTGCCAAGCTGCTTCGTGACGATTGCTATTCTACAACTATACAATTATATATATAATTCAGTTCCAACTAAAAATTAAAGTAGTAACTTAATAACACAAATATGTTGTGTTGTGTTCAATAGATAAAAAGAGACTGAGTTTAAACACATGAACCTGACTAGGATACTGATAGCCTTGGGTTTAAATTAGTTATCAATGCATTTTTTTATGTTTAATTATTGTGTGAAATGCTCTATTAGACACGGATACATTCCATACAGATTCCTATATACCCAACAATCTTGAATAGGAATTATCAGATATCTAAAATCACCACCTCAAAATATTCATGAAGCAACCTTACCCATAGAGCAGTCATTTCCAAAAAATCCCTCGTCGCAGAGACACTGTCCATCAATACAGCGACCATTTTCTTTGCAGTCATTTAGGCATTTCTGAATGCCGCAGGTGTCTCCAGAGAAGCTCTCAAAGCACACACACTTGCCATCCACGCAGTGGCCTTTGTCATTACAGTCATCAGGACATGTGGGCAGGCCACAGTCATGGCCTGTGTAACCAGTGTGGCAAACGCATTGTCCATCTACACAGTAGCCATTATCATTACAGTTATCCGGACAGGTGGAGATTGAGCAATCTGGACCCTCCCAGCCAGAATCACATTTGCAGCTGCAGGTGTTATGCTGGTATACACCATGACCACTGCAGCTTGTGTCCACACCTAGTAGAAGGCAAGTCAGTTGCATAAAACCTAGAGATTAACTGGCAGATAATCATCTTGCAGGGTATACAGTACAGATTATATCAGATAACAGTGTGATGGATTATGGAGTGATTACTCCTACAATAGTGATATATTTCTTGGTTTAATAACAGTAGTATATACAAATAGTTCTTTAAAAAGGAATACAATAATTATATATTTTAATTGCGCTTGTTAGATTGGATAATACCTGAGCTTCCGCTGCAGCAGCCCTTACTGCACTGGGACTTCAGGTAGGTAACCTCCTCCTCCAAACCATTGACACGGTATAGGAGAGTTTTAAATTCCTCGGAATCAGAACAGTTGCAGCTAGATAATGGAAACTTAATGTTGTGCTTGAAAACAATTTCCTTCTCTCCATTCACCATCATAACCTGACCTGCTGATGCTTGGTCCTGGGAAGCCAAAACTGCCTGCAAGTCCTGCTTACAACCAGAGTCAATTCTGTACACATGGCTAAATGTGACTGCTTTCTCAGATTCTTCCGCCTGTGTAACAAGAAAGACTACACCCAGCATCCCACATAGAAGCATCCAGAGCCAATTTACCCGGGAAAGCATGGTCTGCAAAAGATACACATAAACAATTTCCCATAGACATCCATGTGGTAATTCACAGACAGACAATACAGTGCACTTTATTCTTACTGAAATACTTTTGCATGCTCTCACTCTAGCAAGGACCATGCCTTGTTACAAGCACAATAAAGTTGATTTGGGTAATCCAGACATTTCAATATGTTTAATGTGGTTAAGACTATATCACTTAAGAAATGTCTCTTCCTGCAATAAGAAATGGGCTATCCTTTTACTTGGCTGGATATTTTATCTTAACATTTAATTATACAACCACAGCCATTAGAATTTAAAGAAGCATGAAAACCTTCCTAAACTGAATAATGTAATTTCTAATAACAGTTGGCCTCTATAATTCCTTTTAACCTCACACAAATGTGGAGTATAGTATTTAAAGGATATTTTATTACAAAAAGAAAAAAACAAGATCTTTTTTGCTGAAAGAGAAACAGTGCCCCAACATGTTGTGTTTTTTTAATAAAATGTAGTGCGCTAACAGGTGTAATAATATATGCAAAATACAGTACAATAACCCTTTTTTATATCATTGTACTGACTCTAGCAAAATGCGAAGACTAATTGAATTTTACAAATATATCACATACAGTGGGACAAAAAAGCATTTAGTCAGCCACCAATTGTGGAAGTTCCCCCACTTAAAAAGATGAGAGAGACCTGCACTTTTCATCATAGGTATACCTCAACTATGAGAGACAAAATAAAAATAAAAAAAATCAAGAAAATCACATTGTAGGATTTAAAAATATATATTTGTTTAAATTATGGTGAAAAATAAGTATTTGGTCAATAAGAAAAAAATTTCCTCTTAGTACTTTGTTATATACCCTTTGTTGGCAATGACGGAGGTCAAACGTTTTCTGTAAGTCTTCACAAGGTTTTCACACACTGTTGCTGGTATTTTGGCCCATTCCCGTTGATGTTTTGGGGCTGTCGATGGCAACAAGGACTTTCAGCTCCATCCAAAGATTTTCTATGGGGTTGAGATCTGGAAACTGGCTAGGCCACTCCAGGACCTTGAAATGCTTCTTACGAAGCCACTCCTTTGTTGCAGTGTGTTTGGGATCATTGCCATGCTGAAAGACCCAGCCATGTTTCATCTTCAATGCCCTTGCTGATGGAAAAAGGTTTTCACTCAAAATCTCACGATGTATGGCCCCAATTATTCTTTCTTTTACACGGAACAGTAAAAAAGTCCTGGTCCCTTAGCAGAAAAACAGCCCCAAAGCATGATGGTTCCACCCCCATGCTTCACAGTAGGTATGGTGTTCTTTGGATACAACTCAGCATTCTTTCTCCTTCAAGCACGACAAGTTGAGTTTGTTGACAAGTTTCATCTGACCATATGACATTCTCCCAATCCTCTTCTGGATCATCCAAATGCTCTCAGGTGTGGACAGGTGTCTTTTATACTGATAATGCATTCAAACAGATGCCATTAATACAGTGGAGGACAGAGAAGGCTTTTAAGGCCTTGTTCACACGAGCGTTAAAATCAAGCGTTTTTTTGGCGTTCGTAGCGTCCGGTAAGCGCGAATCAAGCACCGAGGGTTTTCTACACATAGGAGTTCGATGAGAGTGTTCACATGGGCTTTGGTGATGTGCGTTTTATCTGGCTGCGCATTTATACAACATAAAAAAAATGTTGCATGCAGCTTTTTGTTGGCGTTCAAATACAAACGCACGCAAGGAAACCGCTTCTAGTGCGTTTATTCGGTTCATTTTACACTTCAGAGGACCGGATATATCCCATGATCCTACATGCTATACATAGGGAAATGCAGAAAAAAAAGCTAAATAAAATGTCGGAGGCAATTTTTCTCTCCCTACATCGCCGTATTATGATAATTTTTAAAACAAGAAGATTAATGTCTAATATAGCAAAATAGTCCATATTAAAAGGAGGCACCTCAAATAAAACTACAAGGGCTTTCATATCCAGTTCCCGACACTGCCTCCACAGGTTAACACACAAACTACAATTTGGTTTGCAGGCTGGGGTAACATAAACGTCTAGGACAGAGCATGTTTCTTTATCCAAAAATTTAACGCCCGTGTGAACAAGGCCTAAAGAAGACGTTACAGGTCTGTGAGAGCCAGAAATCAGAGGAATTTACCAATTTATTTATAAAAAATGTGTTTTTTTTTCTTATTTTGTCTTTCATAGTTGAGGTATACCTATAATGAAAATTACTGGCCTCTCTCATTTTTTTAAGTGGAAGAACTTGCACAATTGGTGGCTGACTAAATGCTTTTTTTGCCGCACTGTAAGCACATACAACTACAGTATAAAATAAACAGAATAATGGAAAGTAAAAAATTAAAGAAACAAAATGCTTTTAAAACATGAGTAGACATGGTCTGCCCATGAAACTACATAATAAAAATGTCCTTGTGGGCCTGAGGGGCCCCAAAGTAAGTGTCTATAAGTAAAACTCTTTAAGCAATTAATTTTACCAGGATTATGATAAATATAGTTCCATGTGTGTTTTATTCTGTAACTGTTTCGATAACTGTACTCCAAATTTATGGCATGGCTAAATCGTTGTATAGTAAAATAGAAAGAAATTCTTGACTGATATCTAATTACACATACATCATTCTGTCAAGTTGCCCACTATTTACCTATTGTACAATTACTTTTAAGCTCAGAACAAAAATAGTGGTATGGCTGTGAAATGGCAAAATGCTAAAATGTGTGGTCTTAGCATTCCCTATGGACAGAAGATGAAATGTGTGCATGCATATTCCAGAATCGCACAAGATTCTCCAAGTACATGCAAAACATCAACATTGGCTGTTATATTAAAATAGTATTTCTTTTCAAAATATAATGATATGGAGGTTTAGGTAAAAGGATA
This sequence comes from Clarias gariepinus, assembly GCF_024256425.1. Taxonomy (NCBI): domain Eukaryota; kingdom Metazoa; phylum Chordata; class Actinopteri; order Siluriformes; family Clariidae; genus Clarias; species Clarias gariepinus. The sequence continues at coordinate 41,906,786 of NC_071100.1, forward strand.
AGAAGATTAAAGAAAAGTTTGTTCCTTATAGGTTTCCTAACTGGAGACATAATGAACAGATTTGCAAGAGATTTCAATTTCACCTTATGGTACAGAAAACTTTCCTGATTTTTATCTTGTAATTAATGTTTTTAATTTCTGGCATTTTGCTCTTGCACTAACATGATAATTTTATCATTAAACTTTTAAAGTCAGTTGTTTATTATAACTGCATTTAAAGTTAAAACAGGCAACCAGTACTGTTACAAATTATGACAGCTGGCATTAAACCTGGGGAATGTGGAGAATTGCACAGTTAGTTAAGTAGATAGAATTGAGTAAAATGAATCTCTGGAGTCCACTTCACATCTACCATGTCCATATCAGAATATGAAAAGCCCAATCAGAGAAACGAAGTTAAAGTTGCATATTTTTGCTTCCTCTCAACTGTTTTATGTTTATACTTTGATTTTTGATATATATTTTGATGTCTGATATATTTTCTCCTAAAGAGGGATGACTTGAGAACTTCCAGTTTCTCTCAGTTCCTACTGAGTAACAAAAGACTACCTGCCAGCATGAACACCTTACCTGAACTGGTTCACACAAATATAATTAAATAATCAATATCAACCGTTGTCTATTCTCCAAGCATCAGGTCACTACTGGCACAAACACAGATGCACACAAACGTGCGATAATGACAGTGTGCACGTTAACAAGGTCAATAGAGATACAAAAAGTAAAATGGCCAGATACTCCATTTTGATAAATCTTCCAAAAGCAGCAAACCATACACTCTCATAGAAGATGATAAAGAAAAAAAGAGAGATTGACCACATGCACTGTGTTTGAAACTTGGACAGGTCAGAGGGAGGATCAAGGGCAGCATTATTCTTTAAGAAAAAGCGATTGGCAGAAAAGAGGTGAGAAGGGGAAAAAACACACTGTGTGCCCCCTTGTCTCTTGAGATATATTAATCATCACAACAAAAACAGCCTGTTCTTGGGTCCTGCTGTTAAGCAGGATGAGGGTGGTGATCTAAGAAAATGCTGCTAGACAGTTTAAAAACAGCTACAAACATTTTAAACTGGTGCATTTCCTCTCTGGCCTTCAAGTGGCAAGTGTTAAAAATAAATTGTACTAGTGTATGGTTGCAAAATTATATTCCTGTCTGTAACACGGCAGACTTAACCTTGACATTCTTGATAAAGTTACTCAATCCCCAAATCATCCAATTAGGCCAACATCATTGCACTATACTGGATATTGCACTATATTTTCTATTTGTAGTCTGTTTATTTGTTTATTTTTCATGTCTACATGTTTACAGTCATAAACAAATAAAAACAAAGTAGACAATACTTGATGAATGTTATATATGTTAAGCTGACTCTGTTGCTTCCCTGTACAATGATAGGACCAATCATTTTTTAATGATAATGTTGCCTTCTTATCCATGGGATACAATACCAAAACTATAAGACTCTCTAACCACAGTGCAACATATAGACGACAGAAGCACTAATGTACGGAAGCTTGCGCACATGTAAGAGATATTATATGTGTTCAAAAGTGAAAGTTTTACATACTTACATATATTTAAGTATGCAAGCTGCAAGTTTTACATACATGCATATATTTTACTAAATATATATGAAACTTATATATAACTTTAAACAAATTTATTTTGTCATGTAATTTTGTATAAGGTACAAAGCATATTATTCATGCATTATATTCATTAGTTTTCTTTCTAGAATTAAAATCTAAAAAAAAATAATTAAATAAAAGGTAAAAAATCTAAAAAAAAAAATAATAATAAATGAAATAATCACACCATTTTTAGGTATTCTTTTCAAACATATTACCAAAAGCATAATAAGAAATTATCATACCATTTCTGAACGTATCTCCTCAGTCTGCCTGAATACAAGAATTTCTTAATTTCATTTAAGATGCCTTACAGTGGGCACCTGTCAAGCAGCTCTGGTTTGGCCGTCCTAAGCAGTGTTGCAGTAAGTCTTTCAGCTTCCAAAACCTTCACACCATTTAAATGATCAGCCCTGAACCAATAGGCACCCTGGGCGTTCCCCCTCTCTCTCTGTACCTCAAGGATCACAGAGGGAGATAATGTGAAGCATTCCAAAACTTGACATTGTCTGGAACGAATCGTTTCTTTAAACATTATTTCTTGCCACCCCCACTACCCCATTGCATGTCATTTTTCATATACTTTTTTTGCATTTATTCATGTACAGTAGCCACAAATTGTCTAGATTTCAGACTCTGCAATGTGAAAGGAAACCCAGAGGAACACAGCCAAAATCAACAAACCCTAAGCTGGAGGTTTAAACACACCACTGAGCTAGGCATTTATTGGATAGTGGCTGTCTTTCCGTATAGTATGTCACACCAAAAAAAATAAATCAAGCAGTGGGTCGTTAAGCATACGTCTTTAAGGCATGAAATGCAAAAGAACAGCTTTCAATGTTTCTACAAACCCTGACAGAATGTTTTAGAAAGTCAAATGCCATTTTCAATAAATGATAAATTGCAAAACACAATGAAACACTGAAATAAAATCATGATTTTCACAAATGTAGTTCAACAATTATCACTAATCAATAATACTGTACATGTCAGTGAACTTACAGCAATACAGTGCTGTGAAAAAGTATTTGTCACATCCTGATTTTTTTTATATTTGTTACATTTAAATGCTTGAGATCATCAAACTAATTTTAATATCACACTAAGATAATCCAAGTAAATACAAAATGCAGTTTTTAAATGATGATTTCATTTGTTATAAAAAAAAAAAAAAGCTGTTCAAACCTAAAAACCTTGTAAAAAGGTAAATGTTCCCTTGGTAAATCATGAATCAGCTGTGATTAACTGTGATTTTTTTTTTCTTTTGACTGAGCAAAAATGGCATCTATGGGAGAGTTCCAAGGCAAAAAGCCACTGCTGACCAAAAAGAACACAAACTCTTATCTTACAGTTCTCAAAAAACATCTTGATTACCCCCCAAACTTTTAGGCAAAAATTCTCTGGATTGATGAGGCAAAATGTAACTTTTTGGAAAGTGTGCATTCTTGGGCATGCAGCATTCAAAACACAACAGCAAGTCCACCTCTGACAGATGCCCTCCCATTTAGTTGCCCAGTTCATGGTCAACTTAATGATTGCAAGGTGTCCAGGTCTAGTTGCTGTAAAATAAGCCCAAATCATCACCCCTACCCTACAGTGCTTGAAAGTGCGTATGAAGTGTTTCTGCTATAATGCTGTTCGTAGGAAGTTCCCGAAGTTCTGTGGTTTGTTCAGGTGCGGTTTTGTGAACCTCAGTCTTGTTTATGTGCTCTTTTTACACACAAGAGTCTTTTTCCTGACAACCCTTCCCAAACAACGAAACTTCTTCTTCTACTTGAATTGTCCTGGACTTTTAACATGCAGCATGCTCAGTGAGGCCTGTAGGGTCTGAGATCTTGTGCTTTTTGTATGTCTCTGAGCATTGCACGGTCTTGCCATGGGGTGAGTGTGCAATTGACTGGCAAACTCTGTAGTATAGTTTGGTTTTTCCATTTTGCTGTATTTAAGAAATATAACTTCTCCTACTTGCAATTGAGCTCATGTATAAGTTGAATCCTGCCACAGTAAAGACCAATCCAGTGGTTTGGGGTCATTCCTCTTAATCAGTGAATTTACTGTATATCATATTATAATTTAATTCTAAAATGTATTTTTTTTTAAAAAGATTTAAGGAACATAACGACAACATATGGGCACTACAGTTACTAATCCTTTCATATATTACACTATATGTTTATATGTTTTTTATATTTATGTTATATGTCTCTAAATATACTAGATGCAATACATGTTATTGTTAACCAAGTTTACAAGTTTACAAGGTATATATTTTTTTTCCTTCATCACAGAATGAGAATGTTTTTGCTGGATCAATAAATTAATAAATAAATAAATGACTGTAAATACAACAATCTGCCAAACCCCAGTGAAAAGAAGTATTTTACAGTGTTTTAAAATTACACATTGTAAATAATATTTTATCTTAGTAAAGATATTCTGTTCTAAGAATGTGCATGTGTGAGTATGTAGGGATTCCTGAGTTGTGTAGCTGAAATGTAGCATGGCAAAAAAAAACTTATGACTTCCTTACCCATTTCTTGGGTCAAAGGCTAGCCAATAGATGGATACAAGAGGTGCATACTTTAAAAGTATTAAACCTGCGGGAGACCCTGGCTAGAGAGGGTGTTAGGCATTTTTTATATTTGAAGCTTGATACCATCTTCAAATGTTTCTTTGAGCAGCTAAAGACCAGAAACATCAAAAGTTGCAGAAACTTCAAAGTCCTGGTTCCAGCTTGGTAAAAAAATAAAGCATAAAAATTAACACAAAAATACAAATGCAATTTGTGTGCAGTAGCAGAGTCTTATTTTGAATTACACCATATTGAATTTATATATAGGCTATAAAGAAAATTATACATCAAGATACAAGCTCTCATCATGGACCAAAGTGAGGCATTTGTGTTACAAGGTGCCTTTTCAACACCAATCTTTTCTCTAAGCAATTCTTCTCAGTTATCCAGCTAGACTTTCCTGCAGTTTTTGCATAAAAATAGTCTAGCTGAATAATTAAGCAATTCTGAGAAAAATCTGAAATAGGTACATAAAAAGGCAAAGGGTATACGACCTAATTATTCACAGTTATAGATTTCCTCATAACAATTAGGTGTGCATGTGTGTGCGTGTGTGTGTGTGTCTGTGTGTGTGTGTTTAATAATAATTTTTAATTCTTCGCTTCAAAAGCTTTGACAAAAACCCTTAAACCCTGGGACTTTGCCAAGTGCTGAGTTTCCCTGATGCTTAACAGGAGTTGCTGTCAGTTGCTGTTAATTTGTGGTATTTCTATAATGTTAGTAGCAGCTTAACTGGTGTGTGACCAGGTGACTGACCCAAGAATTTAACAACATTTAATTTCTTTGCCTTGGGTTGCTTTTGTGGTATGTTGTAGGTCATTATCCATCTGAACTATGAAGTGCTGCACTATACGTTTGCAGCATTTGACTAAATCTAATAAGATTTCACACCTGCTTTGTTTAGTTCATTTTGGCAGGTCTGGACCCAGCAAAGGTTTTCTCAAAGTCAATTTGGAATTCTTTTGGCATAGTTTTGTTTTGATTTTTTGGCCTTCCTAAAAAAAATGTATCCTTTAAGTACATTATTTAGGTAATCTTAAGTAAACTTCAAGTATCAACTATTACTTTATGTACAAGCATTCTGTAATATACTTGTAATGGTACATATTTAACTTTATAAAAGTGAACTGTTAGGTACAGTTTAGGTGGAAGGTGTTCTAATCAGAGATTACGTGTCTATTCAAACTGAGAAGCTCATGCCCCCTCAAATGTTTTAGATTACATTGCTGTAGAAATTGTTAAATTCTTTTTCCACAGTAGGTGTTTTAATTAGCCTTAGTGAGCCAAATATGCTTTTCTATATGATTATCTTCTCGTTTGTAGTCTGAATAATGCACACAGACACCCATCTCTTTGGTGCTGTGTATTATAGTAGACCTCTCAATGAAGCCATTGGAGCAGAGATATTATAACAATAATATCAATATCAATAATATCGATAAACAACTGCAGTCATGTTAACTGAAGTGTGGAGCTTTGAATAACTAATCTCAACTTATGACATGATTAAATTATATTTAATAAGAATGCAACAGATCACAAAACTTATGGTTTGGATCTTATTATCAGATTTGATTGTTTGTTTGTTTTTGGTACAAATTGGATTATGTTTAGGATCAGCAAAAAGGAGAAAAGAAAAATTTTGCTCATTGTTTTAAAGTAAAAGAACATTTAAGAAATCAAATGTATAAATACATTTTAATAAAATATTCATCACTCATTTGCTAAATTACAGTGCTGTATAAGTTATGAGGATTTAAGGGATGTTTTCTTTCAGTGTGTATTATTGTTCAAAATACTGAGGTAATAGTTATGTATTATAATAATTGTTTAAAATAATAAGGTACTAAATGGCCTCACACCTTGGGTCTGTGCGTGTGTATGTTTGGTCTTTGCATGTTCTTCCTGTGATTGGTGGAGTTCCTCCAGGTAGTCTGGTTTCCTTGCAGAGTAGTCATGAAGAGTAGTGTGAATGAGTGTGTGTGTCATGCACACTCGGAACGCGACCGGCACTAGGACCCGGAAGTGAAGCGGTCGCGAACCAGGAAGTATAAAAGGAGTAAACAAACCATAGCATCTTGCTCAGTCATTGAGTTCAGCCCATGTCGGTTCTGGCTTTCCATTCATCAATTCGTGAGTACTCACTTTATTGGGTTTTGCTTTCTGATTTTGAGAGTGTGTTTATAGGACGCGGGTTAAATTTGTGTTTTTCCCTTGCTCCCCTTTTGTGAGAGTCCTTAAACTAAATCGCGTGGTTATCCTGCCTATTCGCTTTCATCCGCGTTTGGGTTCACCATCCACGCTACATTGGGCTAATCGCTAAAGCTAAGTCATCTGGTCGCCCAGGTTAGTTCACCCTGACAGAATGACTGAGCCTAAAGCGGTGAACCCAGCGGATTACGCGCATCTCTGCGGCGTGGTCGACCAGCATGCCGGGCTAATCAATAAGCTAACCGGGGAGATTGCTACTCTGCGCCAGGGCCTCCAAGACGTCGCGGCCTTGCGCCGCGAGGTGGCGGAGCTCAGGCAGGAGAACGCGGATCTCCGGGCGGCTGTTGCTAGCGCGGCGAGCCGGCCTCCCGCCGCGGCGGTCGCGGCGCCGCATCACCCCACCCCCCCCCTTCTTCTGATGTTTTTCTCTCACTACCAGAGAAATGGAATGGCACGGACGGGAAGTGTAGTGTGTTCCTAACAGCGCTCGATCTGGTGTTTGAGTTTAATTCCACCAAATACTCCACCGATCGGCTACGCATTGCTCTCCTCATTTCGTTGCTATCTGGGCAGGCAGCAGAGTGGGCCACGGCAGTACTGAAATCAGACTCGGACACCGCCCATTCATACAACGAGTTTACACGTCAACTCAGACTCACCTTCGAACACCCTGCGGGTGAGGTGGAGACCGACACCAAGCTGTATCACCTGCGGCAGGGTGGATTGTCCGTGAGTCGCTACACCGCGGAGTTTAGAACCCTCGCCATACAGACATCTTGGGGAGACGCCGTGCTCTGGACATCCGGACATCCTATTACGAAGGGCTGGCGTCACGTATAAAAGACGAACTTGCCGGACGAGAGCTTCCCGCCACGTTGGAGAGACTGACACAACTGGCCCTTCGCATCGATCAACGTCTCCTCTCTCGTCCGAAGCCAGCCCCGAGGACCCTGCCGCCTGCCCCCACCTATCACCGTTCTGCACCCTCACCGCCGACCACTTTCACCACCGCCACTACTGGACCTGTCGGATCTCCACCTCCTGCCGTGGTTGACACCGGAGCCGGGGAACCCATGCAATTAGGACGCGCCTCCCTGACCGCCACCGAACGTGAGCGCCGGTATCGAGAGGGGTTGTGTGCTTACTGTGGGTCCGCGGCACACCACCGGGCGATCTGTCCTGTTCGTCCGGGAAACGCCCAGCCCCGGTGAGGCTGAGGAGAGACTCACCGGGCCCCCTCCATATCTCCACCACGACCGACACCACCACCTCTCGACTTATGGTTCAGGTAATCCTCCAATTTGGCCACAAACGAGTCAGAAGTACTGCGTTCATCGACTCCGGGGCAGCAGGTAACTTCATTGACTTCATTGGGGGTAAAATTTGAGGCGTTATCCCAGCCCGTTCGGATCACATCTGTCGACGGTTGCCCCCTATCCACCAGTCCAATCACTTCCCAGACGGAACCTATCATTCTCTCCATTGATCAACACCAAGAACAACTCCGTTTCCACGTCACCTCCCTTTCCTCACCTCCTATCATCCTCGGACACCCCTGGCTGCAACAACATGACCCTCTCATCTCCTGGAAACAACATCGGGTTCTACAGTGGGGCGCGACCTGCACCGAACTATGCCTAAGGGCGACGGCTGGGACGTGCTCTCGGGAGTCCGAGGCCCCCGACGTCGACACCAACTCCATCCCCGAGGCATATCGGGACTTAGCCGAGGTCTTCTGTAAGAAGAGAGCTACTCACCTTCCTCCACGTCGCCCGTACGACCTCGCCATTGACCTCCAACCCGGCACGATTCCACCCCGCGGCCATCTCTACTCGCTGACACCCACAGAGACGCAGGCGATGGAGGAGTATGTCACCAACGCTCTTCGCCAAGGTACCATCAGGCCCTCCTCCTCACCTGCCGCCGCGGGGTTTTTCTTCGTGAAGAAGAAGGGAGGCGAACTTCGCCCATGTGTCGACTATCGGGGGCTAAACAACATAACCATTAAAAACCGACATCCACTGCCTCTTACCAACTCAGCCCTGGACGCCCTCTCTGGTGCCACCATCTTTACCAAGTTGGACCTCCGGAGCGCCTACAACTTGGTGCGCATCAGAGAGGGCGATGAGTGGAAGACGGCCTTCATCACTCCAACTGGACACTACGAGAGTCTCGTTATCCCTTTCGGACTATGTAATGCCCCCGCCGCATTTCAACATCTGATTAACGACGTTCTCCGTGACATGCTTGGCCGGTGGGCATTCGCCTATCTCGACGACATCCTCATTTACTCACGCACCGCTGAAGAACATATCCAGCACGTCAGGGCGGTTCTAAAGAGACTACTCGCCCACCAACTGTACTGTAAGTTGGAAAAGTGCGCCTTTCACGAGCGCTCCACCACGTTCCTGGGTTTTGTCATCTCGTCCCAGGGTGTGGCCATGGACCCGCAGAAGCTGGAGGTTGTGCGTCATTGGCCCCTACCCAAGACTCTTAAGCAACTCCAACGGTTTCTCGGGTTGGCGAATTTCTATCGTCGCTTTATCCGGGACTACAGTACAGTTGCTGCCCCCCTAACCGCTCTGACTCGGCCCTCATCTCTCCCTTTCCACTTCAACCCTACTGCTATCGCCGCCTTCAAGAATCTCTGCCACCGTTTCACCACCGCTCCTATTCTTCTTCACCCTGATGTCAGTAAACCATTCGTTGTGGAGGTGGACGCTTCAGATGTGGGCGCTGGAGCAGTTCTTTCCCAACGGGGTCCAGATCAGAAACTACACCCATGTAGTTTCTTCTCCAAAAAATTTGACTCCACTCAGCAGCGATACGGGGTAGGGGACCGCGAGCTGCTGGCCATAAAGTGGGCTTTGGAGGAATGGCGTCACTGGCTCCAGGGCGCCAGGGAGCCATTCATTATCTGGACAGACCATCAAAACCTCATCTCCATCAGAAATCTAAAACAGTTGAACCCACGACAGGCGCGGTGGGCATTGTTTTTCGAGAACTATGACTTCCACCTCTCCTACCGCCCGGGGTCCAAAAACACCAAGGCAGACGCTCTCTCCCGGCAATTGGAGCTGGATTTTCCCCGGGCGGACCCCGCGCCTGTCCTCCCACCTTCCAAGATAATTGCTCCACTTCAATTGGACTTGGAAACGAGAGTTCGCCAGGCGCAGACCACAGAGACCGAACCGGCAGGTGTGCCGCCTGGACGACTCTACGTGCCCGGGACTATGAGATCTGAGGTTCTACAATGGGGTCACTCATCTCCCATATCTGGACACCCGGGCACAAGACGAACCCGTCTCTTTATCTAACAAGACTTCTGGTGGCCATCTCTCACTAAGGACATCAAAGAGTTCGTTCAGGCATGCCCAGTGTGCCCAGGGCCGAGGATCCAAACCAACCTACATCGGGAGACCTTCAACCGCTTCCAGTTCCCCGGAGGCCCTGGACGCACATTGCCGTCGACTTTGTCGTGGGCCTGCCGGTCTCCGAAGGAAAAGACGTCATAATGACCATCGTCGATCGGTTCTCTAAGGCCGTGCACCTGGTGGCTCTCGCTGGACTCCCGTCAGCCAAAAGGACAGCTGAGCTGATACTAGAGCATGTAGTCCGCCTGCATGGGTTCCCCAAGGACATCGTCTCGGACAGAGGGCCCCAGTTTACTGCCAAATTCTGGAAAGCCTTCTGCCGTCTGATCGACTCCACCTGCAGCCTTTCATCTGGATATCACCCACAAACTAACGGTCAGACGGAGCGGACCAACCAACAACTGGAGCGCTACCTGAGATGCTTCGTCGCCGATCGCCAGCGCTCCTGGGCTCGCTACCTCATCTGGGCAGAACTATCCCACAATCTTCACACCTCCTCAGCCACTAAGTTCAGCCCATTTGAGGTATGCTACGGCTTTCAACCCTCTATGTTCAACCACCCCGAACCGGAGGTTGATGTGCCGTCAGCCCAACAGTTGGTCCGCCGGTGTCGACGGCTGTGGAACCAGGCCAACAGATCCATCCGGCAGGCCAACACCCGCTACATCACCCAGCATCGCCGTCGACACCCCCCCGGGACGATTGTACCACGTAGGTGATAGGGTATGGCTTTCTACAAAAAATCTTCATCTTCGCACCGAATCACGCAAACTCTCACCTAGGTTCATTGGTCCATACCGCATCACTCTACGGATAAACCCCGTCACCTACCGGCTCCAGCTGCCTGCGGCGCTGCTTTCTGATTTTGAGTGTGTGTTTATAGGACGCGGGTTAAATTTGTGTTTTTCCCTTGCTCCACTTTTGTGAGAGTCCTTAAACTAAATCGCGTGGTTATCCTGCCTATTCGCTTTCATCCGCGTTTGGGTTCACCATCCACGCTACATTGGGCTAATCGCTAAAGCTAAGTCATCTGGTCGCCCAGGTTAGTTCACCCTGACAGTGTGTTTGTGTTATTAAAAAAAATTAAAACCATGAAAATTTGGTGAAGTAGAAAGGACAGATACTGTACTTACTGTAGAATATTCTGATGTAAAACCCACAGATACATATACTCTCCCACTAATCTACACATGTGAAACTGTACTTAAGTGCAATAATGAAATAAATGTACTTTATTTTACACCATGACAGATATGATAAAGAGTTTATGCCGTATTCAATCTTCACAGACGCACAGAGAGACGAGATTTTACTTTCAGCTGCAACTGTTCAAACAATCTAGATTGGGTTTCCTTTAGAAACTCCACGGAATTAAAATAGTCCATTTTGCTTTATCCTGTATACAAGGTCGCGGGGGACTTGGAGCCTATCACAGGAGCACGAGGTACAGGGTGCCAATCCATTGCAGTGCACACTCATACACTAACTATCCCACTGTGCTGCCTGTCATGATAAACAGACCAGATAAATAAAGTCACTAGTAATCATAAAGTACCCAGGCCCCACTTACAGTTTTTTTTTCCAATTGCTAACACACTAAAATGACATGCACAGCACAATTATTTAAACTGACACATGGAGAGCAAAACTTCTTCTCAAGTCTCCAAAAGTCTAAACACATTTTCTGCTTCACGCACTTTTTGCATTTCAAAATGACACTTTTTAAATGCACTGAAAAAAATGTTCTCTGCATAAGACACAACAATCTGACATAAAGTCACATGTTTGCCATTTCAAAACACTGCCATTCAAAATGACACTACATGAGCTAATTGGCCAACTACATGTGCCACCTGGCCAAACACCTCAATGGTTAATTGTTAACACTTCAATGAAGATGTAAGCACTATGAAAAGACCACAGGTGAGAACCTTTTTTTTACAACAACAATGAGTTTAAAAATAGGAGGGGGAGGAAGAGTAAGAGGTAGGGGTAAAGCAGGTAGAGAACTTCATGGCCAAGGAAGACAAACACTTTTAAATGAGCAACATTAGTAGATCATGTCATCAACCATGCGCTAACAATGCATGAGGCTGGACAGAGAGTGCAGCCAAACTTGAGCCGTTTTACTGTCGCCTCTGTCATCCGGACCTTTAGACTGGAGAACAGGTATGTAACCAAAATTTCATGTAGTACACATGTAGTATACCCCATGTTATACTGTATCAGTTGGGTGACACCTGTTTACTTAATGTATGACATCAGCCATTCATGAACTGTACAAGTTTCCTGTACAATGTACTCTACTGTGGGGGAAAATATTTAGCCTACATTGTCCAAGCCCTATCTATATATATATATATATATATTTTTTTTTTTTTTTCTAAAGGACTGAGAGATGACACCATGGTGGAGGAAGGAGACAAATGTTCACCAGGGTACAGGAAGCTGCCATTGTAAACTTGGTTTTGGAAAATAATGAAATCAGATTACGAGAAATTCAAAGTCACATCATCCAAGACAACACTTTATTCGACAACATTTAACGAGTCAGTCTGTCCACATTGGCTCGCATTCTCAAGGCAAAACCAAATCAGAATGAAACAACTTTATAAGGTGCCGTTTGAGAGAAATTCTCAAAGAAACAAAGAGCTCAGACGAGCATATGTGGATGTAAGTACTATATTGACTACAGTACACTACACGCAACATTGTTTCCCAGTGTACTGGCTAACACCATATTGACAGATTTTTGTTCTTTTTTTTCAGGGAGTACTGGAAATGGATGCTCATGCAATCCCACATAAGTTCATCTTTATAGATGAGGCTGGGTTCAACCTAGCAAAGAACAGAAGAAGGGGGAGAAACGTCATTGGCCACAGAGCCATTATAGATGTTCCTGGCCAACGTGGTGGGAACATCACAATGTGCGCTGCCATCTATATATATAGCGCTATATATATATATATATAAATAAATAAATCTCCAGTAAGCATGGTGACCTCCACCGTCATGCCAACCTTCGTGCAGCCCCAGTCCAAAACTGGTTTGCTCACCACCCAACATTTCTCGTGCAATACCTCCCACCATACTCACCATTTCTGAACCCCATAGAAGAGTTCTTTTCGGCATGGCAGTGAAAGGTAGACGCCCGGCAGCCCTTTGTGCGCATGCCTCTTGTGCAGGCCATGGAAGAGGCATGTGATTGGATTGATGTGGGTGCAATTCAGGGACTCAAGGCGCTTCTTCCCTCGATGTCTGGCAAGGGAAGATATGGCCTGTGATGTTGATGAGGCGTTGTGGCCAGACCCGGCCCCTATGGGACTATATTTTTTACTGTTATATATTTTTTCTAAAATTTTCTTTTTCAGTTTACTGTTTTTTGTAAGAATAGTTTTGTTCAGTCCCATGTAAATATATCTGCTGTGCATATGTTGCACTGACTTGTTTACTGTAGTGAAAAAATTAAAACAAAAAATGTTTCAACAGCATATGTGTGTATCTGCAAATATTTCTGTGCATGTGAACAATCTGATACATGATACAACAGTGTGTAGTTGGTTAGGCAAAATTCTGGTAATATGAATGAAGTGTGTGCTATTTCATGCAAAAGTTTGATTTTAATAATGCCATGTGTATTTTCGGTTGCAGTGCTTGATTTTGCAGGATATATGAGGTATTTTGTAGTTTGGGTGTGTGGTTTTGTGAATTGTGTTTAGTATTTTGATAAAACCAGACTAGTTTGAAAAATTGTGTGTTAGCAATTGGAAAAAACTGTAATGTCCTGGGTAAATAATACACATCCAAATAAAATGTTAAAATGATTTTCTGCTCATAAGTTGTGCTGCGTGTTATTCTGACATTTAAATATTGTTAAATGCCATCATTTGTTAGCGAAAATCAAATTTGACAGTCTATAGTCAATTTTTGTCACTGAACTATTATCTGATATATTAACAGAAAATAATCAATTGCAGAGTGCCAAATCGATGAACCCCATATGTGGTTCTTCTCCCAACCTTTTTGTTACAAATGTGAATACACATGACTGTCTAGAACAGGGAACCTAAAATTTAGAATTTTATGTTAGGGCTAGGGCTAGCTTGGGCCCTAAATATTTGTCATGTCAACTGTGTGCATGCATACGTGCGTGCGTGCATGCATGCTTGTGTGCATGTGTGTGCATGCGTGTGAGAGATGTGAGTGTGTGAGTGTTAACATTTGTGATGTGTATGTGAGTGATGCATGTGTGTTTATGCCTGCATGCGTGTGTGTCTGTGTGTGGAAGAGAGAGATGTGAGTGTGTGAGTCTTAACATTTTTGATGCGTATGGGCACTGGTGGCTCAGTGGTAGGTGTTTTGCCTGCCGACTCCCAGCCAGTTCCCAAACCCCCAGCCACTGGACGCAGTGCCGGTCCAAAGCCTGGATAAATGGGAGGGTTGCATCAGGAAGGGCATCCGGCGTAAAACCTGTGCCAAGTTGTTGTGCGGACTGGATATTCCGCTGTGGCCTGGAGCAGCCAAAAGACCAACAATGTGTGTTGAATTGGCGGCAGATGCTGGGAAAAAAAACACATTATGTAGTCAAAAGAACCAAATAATGACTCATGACTCTATGCAGATCTGGATGAAGTAAGCAGGATTTATTGCAGCAATAAAACCCAAGTGAGCTGCACTTGTAATGCTTAGGTCATAAATCCAAGCATTATCAAGAGCAGACTGTCTGATAGCAACATGCACACTCATTATATACAGTTTTTAAAAGGAGGGATGTACACCTTATCTCCTCCCTTAGTTTTTTCCCCCCTTATTTTTTAACCCATTATAGGCAAACTTTTCCCAAGAAATTCTCCCATTATGATTACATATTTCTATCATATTGCGTTATGTCATATACATCGACTTCTGACTTCATACTTCATCTGTACCAAGTGGTTATATCAGCACAGCTGTAATGAGGTCGTAGGCAAGAGAGCACATTATAAATACATTATATTGTTATAAGGAGTGCTATGATCTCAAACCCTACCCTTTCCTGAAACATTCAAAACCATTCATGTGGGATGGCTCATTGGAATTATGCAGCCCTGTAGGAGTTTAGTGGTGAATGATGCTTTACCTTAGCTGGAAAATAAAAATGTATCTGTACCTCGTTTATAATAATTGTAACATGTAGGGGCTAAATAAACCTATTAGAGTAAAGAGGTCCTATTATTTTAAAAGGGCCTACCAGGTCTTCCTTGTTCGCATACTGTACAGTGCCCCAAAAGTGCACTTCCTTTTAACCTTGGTGGTCCTACTAAATGATTTCACAGATGCTGCTTAAAATGCACAGAAACATATTTTCCCCTTTTCATACTGTCCTTTTCTTGGTTGTTATTGGGTTTAACAGTTAACAGTTGCAGAATATTTTTATTTAACAGAAAACAGATGTTAAAGAATGGCACAGTCTAATCCATTACTGAAATGATAAAGGTTCTTTGACACTTGATTGAGCAGTGATAATAATATATAATTAGAAACAAATGGATAAAACCAAATGTAGCATCTGAATGAGTTATGCTTTTATTAACACCAAAAAAAAAAGATAGTAGTTGATTACTGTTGTCAGTCTGAGAAGGTGGAATGTAAAGGACAGTTAACCTAGACTGTTATACCCTCAAGAGAATCCTAAACAGCTGTACCCGGTATCAAAACATTACAAGGGTTAGCAAGGCCTTGAACTCAGGTCAAAACAGAACTTCATCTTGTAGCCTGAAGCTGTCATGATCAGGAAAGTCATAATTAGACACTAAATTGTTAAGTTTGAATCTAATAATCACAAAAATGTTCTGAAATGATCCATATACTGTAAGGCAGGTGTTAAAAGATTTTTTTTAATATGTAGATCAATTTAAATAATGTAAGTAATTTTCAGCAGCTCTGTAAATACAAACACAAATAGGAGAAAAAATAAATGGTTAAAAAACAGTTCATGTCATTGAGTGAATGCTTTACATTTCAGGAAATTCTACTGATTCATTTGCTCCTGCTTTTATATTCATCATTCGTATGTCAGCCTTTAAGCTAAGTGGTCAGTGGGTACTGATGGGGGGGGGGGGGGGGGGTTATGTGGTCAGTGGTTAATGCCTTATGTTTCTTATTCAATTTTTTTTTGTTTTCCATTCTATAGTATAATACAGTTGAGTAGTTGCAGTAGCTCTCTCTGGATAGCAGCAGTTGAAACAGGACGCTGAGTGGATGGTCAATGGTAATGTTGCTTGTTTTCCTTTGACATCTTTTTTTGTAATTCCTCGGGATGAGGGAAAAGGCAGCACCAGTGTTGTACCGGGTGGATTTCATGTGTGCATTCTGCAGTGGTGTGGCTGCCGTAAAAAAACATGATGCTGCTCTCCACTATGGACCCATATAAGTTACTGCAGAGGAGCTGTTGTGGCAGGTTTAAGTGGAGGTGTTGTTTGCCCTTTTTTGATTACTTGTTACAGCTGGTAGAAACATGAAACTGCTTACCATTTCCTCTATCATCATCTTATTGCTCTTCTCCTCTTTATGAAATAATAATCAGTGCTTTAGTTTGGGTGACATAGACGGAGAGCTTGTTGGGACTTCACTACTCGTTGATGAGGTTCATGTGGCCAAAAACTGACCAAAAAGGTCTTTACTCATCCTGCCATTTGGTTTTTCCTATCTGTCTCTTTTTTTTTTTTTTTTACAAAATGCTCAAATCTCATAATTAGATAAAGTTCTCCATTTTAAAATAGAACAGATATTGCTGTAATTACATAATGAAAGTAAATCCAGTTATAAATATCATATACATATATAGGTTGTATAGGTTGTGTAGGTTATAACACATGACAATATCTATAAAAATCTGATGATAATAATAAAAAAATATCTCTGTGAAGACTGTTATATAACATAAGGCTTGTTGGCACTTCTACTAGAATGTTAAACACACCTCTCTGGTGAATTCATACTGTTTAAAAGGTAATTTCCTTTGGGTATTATTGTATACAAGAATGAACATGCAGACATATTTAAGGCCAAGAAGAAGCTTAATGGGTGAATAAGAAACTGGGTGGTCACTAATGATTTATAGCACTTTACTGTAACCTGACTACCCGAAGTCTCAAATAAACAAATGAATAACTCCTTCACCAGCTTTTAGTAAAAGTTTGGGGATCTATAATGACACTATTGTGTTACATATATACAGATGTTACTATAAAGTCTGCCACATCTCCAAACAGACCAGCATGAGGTTTATATAAATTTAACCTCAATATTGTGCAAGAACTTAGGAATTTTGCACTTCTTTGTAGTGTGCCTGCCATGGATTTAAAGCTGTTATGATTTGAGTTTCTTTGGATTTTCAAATATTATATTTTAATAGCATTGATGATCAATGCCTCTTGGCCAATGCCTGTACAACATTATAACACCACAAAAGAAGGTTAAAGAATTTTATATATTCAAATATTTTTTAATTAATTTATTTGGTAGACTTTTATATGTTCCTCATTACTTCTACTGTACAGTGCTTTGGGTGGTAATGCACAGTAAACATTTACCTCTTACATTTAAACATTTATACCTTTAGCTGATTTTTTCAACATCAACTTAAAATTCAGTCAAAAAGCCACATGAGTGGTAAGGGTCTAACACTGGCAGCTTTGCAGTGCAGGTAATGAATCCATGACCAGCACCTGTAGTGTTACAGAGCATAAAGGTCATATTATACAGTATGTCATGAATATAAACAAAATAATGCAATTAAAGTGGAGAGGGAAATTAGTTGGCAAGACAACTCTTTTGGCATTAAAAATTGTAGCGGCGCTAGGAACTAATAGGACCAGATTTTGTTTAAAGAATTAACAATGATTGGTTGGTTGGTTGATTGATTGATTGATTGATTGATTGATTGATTGATTGATTGATCTGGAGATTGTTCTTGAAAACTATTTAGACCAGTGAAATACTGATATATTGATATATATTAATATTGAACGATTCTTTTTGTTCTGCATCAAAATAAGGTTCTGGGCATCAAATTATTACGTGTTTTCCTTATAGGTCATTAGTTCAAATCCCCTCTGAGCAGAATGGCTGTGGTTTCAGGGGGAGGGGTAAGTTACACCACCCTATTGTGTGAGAGCAGCAGTTCATAAAATAGATAGGGCGGCTAATGTCAACTATTTGCCCTTCCTGGTTCGGATATGATAAACCTAAAATTGTTCATCTATTCTTTGTTGCTTATCCTGTACTGTCCATTGTCACAGGGGCCTGGAGCCTATTTCAGTTGCATGAGTCTACAAGCCTCAGTTCAGTTTCTATATAATGAACAGTGTACACATTTATTGCAGGGCACATTTACACACCACGGGCAATTTGGGAATGCCAATTAGCTTAATCTGCATGTCTTTGGACTGTGGGTGGAAACCAGAGTTCACAGAGAAAACCCACTAAGCATGAGTACATGCAAACTCATTGCACACAGACCTGAGGCAAGAATCGAATACTCGAGAGGCGAGGCCACAGTGCTAACCATTATGCCAACTTAAAATTGCCATGCTGCCAATCTAACCTTTTTTTTTTATATATAATGTAAAAATTTATTATATGAAAAAAAGATCATTATGTAGAATAAACGTAAATGGTTTTCTTCAAAATGTAGGAGTTTAAGTGGGCATTAAAAATGTTAGTTTTCTTTTTTGTTTTTTTTTACTTTTATAGTGAATAAAGTAACTTTTCATAATAATAATAATAGTCTCCATAGGTTGTAGGAGAGTCATTAGCAATTTGTTAATTAATTCTCTTCAACTGTTTTTATATGTTGTGACTTTTTTATAAGCAATCGGCATGAGCTGCATTTCCAAATGTTAATTTATTACCACAATGGACATGACCATAACCTGTCAGATTGCGTCCCACAACTTTGGAACTACGTTAAAATGACCAAAAACTGCCTCCAGTAATCTTCCTTTTGCCCATTACTTCCAGCTGTTCCTTATTTCTTATTTATGTAAGTAAAATGAGTTAAACTTTGTATATAGGCAACCACACGCAGATTTAAACACATGATCACAGATTAGGAATCAATGGTTTCTTTCAGGCTGTGTTGGAAACAACATACTGTATTGGAGCTGCCGAACATTAAGAGGTTGTAGATTCCTTATTATTCCTATTGTGTTATTGATAGAGTTTGGAAAGCTATTGTTTTTTGGATAGAAAATGAATCATGTGTTCAGTATAACTGTTAGTCACATTGTTCTTAAATTAAGACCTTTTCTTTAAAAGGGGGTAAATTAATGAAATGTCTCAGCTGCACTGAAACAATTAATTGAATGTGACAAGTGAAATAATATCCACATGTGTTGAAATGTTCTGTTGATATATACAGTAATAAATACAAACAGGACTCCTCTGTCCTGAAGACTTTCTGGGAAAAAAATATATTTGTATAACATATTTATGACATAATTGTTAAAATTATATAATTATAATCTGGATCATCAGTCAATAATTTTTTTATATAAACATGATTATGTATTAATGCATTAAACCAATGATTTGCAATGAATTTAACTGTCATAAATGCTATTCATTAAATATGTAGCATGCATTTAAATTATATTTTAACCTCATTCAAATTTTTCAGGTTATATGAGATGCATCCTGGGTAGCCTGAAATTTACACTCAAGTTTCCATAAGTGGATAGTACATAACTTCAATACGCTAAACTTAAAGTTAAACCTCTGTTTGCTAGAAAGCGTAAAGATTGGACCTTATGACAATGGGGAAAAAGCGACTGGTGGCATTAGGGGAGGAAGGCAAGCGATGCCCCCTTCATGCAGTGGAAGTGCATGAAGTCAGCTGATGACCTGAAGTAGTGAATGACACGGGTATCACATCTATGAGGTTTTTCTTCTCTGATCACACAGGGCATATTTCAGAACAAAAACTGTGAAAGAGTGGTTCTGGGAGAATGAGGAATCATTTTCATACATGAACAGGCCACTACATTGTGCACTGTAGTAAGCTAAAGGGGAGTGAATACAATTTTGGAGTGTGTGAGGTTTTTTTGCCAGGCAGTGTAATCTAAATAAATAAATGTTTTGTCTATATATTGGTCAAAACTCGCTTTTTAAGTGATATCTTTATCTTTCATACATTGAAAGCACCCGAAACCAGTCTGTCTGTCTGTCTGTCTCTCTCTGTGTCTCTCTCTCTCTGTCTGTCCAGAATTTAAGTTTTAGCTTAAACTTATAGCTGAAGTTAAACCTGCGCCTAAATGAAATCAAAATGTTTTCAAAATTAAGTGAAGTTATTATAAGTTATGTGCCAGATTATTTCAGCCTTTTTTTATTTTTTTTTTTACTAATGTAGCGTTTTTCCCTCGAGGTGGGTTCGGATATACGCGACACTGAACAAAGCCAATTACTGTAACGCAATAGTTTACAGTGTACAGACGGAGTAAGCGTAAGAAACACAAACGAGGGTAGTGCACCTACAAGCCGACAAAATCCTCAAGAAACAGAAACAATGGAATAAAACTAGCGATGTTATAAACAGTTACATACCAGATTTAATCATCTACTTTAAAATAAGCTTTGTTGCAGAAAGACAGACCTGCGGGCTTCAACCTGAAATAATACCACTGATTTAAGCTGACTTCATTTACATATAATTACTTTTTTTAAACTGATAGGCTTATTTTTAGCTTTAACTTTTTAAACAAGTCGACAAACTCTAACGCTAATATATCATATTGCTAAACGGACACTATGCACATGTTTGAGTCCAAGGCCACTAGATGGCAGTAACGACGTTCAAAGTCAAACCAGGCAGTGAGCGAGCGGCTAAACGAGTAAATGTAACATGTCTGCCTGCACAATGCTACGGTTGGGTTTGGGGTTACTTCAGTCTTCGTTGAAGTTCACTAAACAGGTAATGTCACACCAGGTGTGTTTCAGAGCTGCTGTGTACAAAACTATACCTACTGCTTTCGCAAAAGAAAACCTCGAGATCTGTGTGGCTTTGTAACGTGTACCGTATAAGCATGTGCTATAGCTAACTGCCAGAACCTGATGGGGAATCCGAAATGTCTGTGAAGGACACGCGCGCGCTCACACACACACACACACACACACACACACTACATAAGGTGCAAATGGCTTTATTTCTTTTTTATTTATTACACTGATTCGGTGAGGAATCTAATCAAACCGGTTTGACTTGAACACCCCCGGATATTATTGTATAGTAAATCATTATATGCCGTTTGAACATGTAAACTTGTAAGATATTTTACAAATTATTTATATTATTACTTAATGTTATAGTAAATTATTCACAGTGTATATATCAGTTAGACTGATCTGCCTGATTGCACAGCCTTAAGTTCTGTTGTGTTTTGACTTTTGCTGTAATGTTTTGCTCTGGTGCTGTGGGGGGAAAACTTTGCTAACGTTATGACACTTCAGCTAGAAGTTTCCTTAAATTCTGTGTAGCTAGTTTTGCATAATGCTGTGACAAAATCTGGCTGGACAGACGGACAGACAGACTGGTTTCGTGTCCTCCAATGTATGATACATAAAGATATCTGACCAATATACAGACAAAACATTTATTTTATTTATTTAGATTACACTGCCTGGCAAAAAAAAAAACCTCACACACTCCAAAATTGTATTCACTCACCTTTAGCTACACCACAATGTGGTGGCCTGTTCATGTATGAAAATGATTCCTCATTCTCCCAGAACCACTCTTTCACAGTTTGTGTCCTAGAATATGCCCTGTGTGATCAGAGAAGAAAAACTTCATAGATGTGATACCCGTGCCATTCACTACTTCAGGTCATCAGCTGACTTCATGCACTTCCACTGCATCATGGGGGCATCGCTTGCCTTCCTCCCCTAATGCCACCAGTCGCTTTTACCCCATTGTCATAAGGTCCAATCTTTATGGATATGAAGATAAACAAAAATAAGTGAAGGTTATGAAGGTTAAAAATAAGTGTTATACTCACCTATTTTACCAGTACATGTTATAAAAAGATAACAAAATCATTGGCAACCCTATATGTATATTGTGTTATTAAGAAAAGGATTTTTAATATTTATCAATGGAAGCATGTCTGCTAAATCCAGGTGCATTTTTTTTTTCTAACTTTTGTGGCTTATATTATATTTTCAGCATGTTTTAGTGTCTTTAGTAGAATTGTGCAGTTTGCTAAATTATTATCATCAATTAAATATAATTAATGCTGTTACAATGGGCAACTGTTTCTAACGTCTCCTTTCAGTCCAATGGTACTGAGTTTTTGTTTTTTGTCCTGATTTTCATATTAAATGTGACAGCAGTTAGCATACTGTACATACTGTATTGTGATACTTTTTCAGTTAGCATACTGTACATGTGTATTGAAGCAATAGAAATATTTTCATGTATTGTGATATGATTTTATCTCCTTAGCATAAAGCCATATATTATTAAAATTTTACATTGATTTAGGTCTCTTACATAGGTATTAGTAAGAAATTCAACCATTCAGATTTAGACTCTTTTTGTTAAATGTTTATACAGTATAGTTTATGTAGTTTGTATACATGGATACATTTTATTTACATATTATGCACAGAATAATGAGTTGTTCAGGTCTTGTGTCAATAAGTAAGCTTTCTGTCAGACTCTGGCTTAAACTTGGCTTAGATCATACATGTCCTTGAAACTGTTTTTTTTTTTTTTTCTCAGATATATTTTAGGTTTTCATACGCTGGTAACAGTGGTCTAACAATAAGGCTAAATTATGCTTTTTAATATTTACTCTCTTTCTCTCTCTCTCTCTCTCTCTCTATATATATATATATATATGTATGTATGTGTGTATGCATGTATGTGTGTGTGTATGCAGCCATGCAGAAGTTCACAGGGACTATTGGAGCAGGTCCGAAGTTATTACGTTGACTGGAGAATGCTGAGAGATGTGAAAAGAAGACAGATGGCGTACGAGTATGCTGACACAAGACTGCGGATCAATGCCATCAGAAAGAACACACTCCTACCCAAAGAGTTACAGGTGAAGCCCGTCACAGATTGAGTTGGTGCTTTTTCTACTTGCTAAATTCTATCCCTGTATGTGAAATGAGTTTTATAAACCAACTTTACTAATAGTACACATTTTCCAAAATCACTGTACCCCTGACACCCACCCCTCAGATTAGCTGCTTTCTTTTCGCTCAACACGTATTTGCAAAATTTAAGATGGATAATCTTAAGTTTTAAAAATGTTTATTTGCAAATGTATGGTGAGATCATAAAGGTGTTTCATATATTTGAGCTATCTGTATGTTAATACTGCTGATATTAAGAGAGTACCTCTGTATATGGAAATAATGATTTTTAAGTCACCTGAATTTTATCTCAAATGTTTAAAAAAAAAAAAAAAAAGATAATAAACTCTCAAACCAATTGTGAGACCAGAAAGTTGACACAGACACCACTTTCTTCCTGCAGGAGGTAGCTGATAAAGAAATTGCTGCATTGCCCCGAGACAGTTGCCCAGTTCGTATCCGCAACAGATGTGTGATTACCTCACGACCCCGCGGAGTGAAACGCCGGTGGCGATTGAGCCGCATTGTTTTCAGACATCTAGCAGACCACAATCAGATGTCAGGCATACAGAGAGCAATGTGGTGAAAACAGTGGACCATTTAGTGCTTACAGCTTCAGTAAGGGGAAACCAACATTCAAAATGTTCATAGTCCTAGCAGAAATGCATCATCCACATTTTCATGTTCATTTTTGAAGATATTGTACTTTAAATTGTCCTAATAATCTGGGTATCTGTATTTTACTGCTTTGTGCATAATAAAGCTTGCTTCCTTAAACCCAATCAGGTATTTGTCCTACCTTTTATTTAGGTTTTCAATTTATAAGGAGAGTAAGAACAAAAATAAAAATCTTGACACTTTCCATATATACATACCCACTACTACTGTGAAAGGTGTCATAAAGACTAATGTGCAAACTTTCTACTATTTTAGTCACTAAACGCTGTATGAAGGTGTCAAGGTTCTCTGTTCATTCGTATGGGCTTCCGATCAAGTGTAATATCTTGAGAACGAGTGATTGAATATTTGAAGGATTTATGTGGAGTTGTCACTGGAGTCACCAGATAAACCAATACATTTTTTATTTAGACAGGTTCAAGGTCACATTTTTTTCAGTACTTTCCTGTTAAAAATATAAGAGTTTCTAGACACAGATTTTTTGGAAGAATTAGAGTTTTTGGTAGTGAAGGCATCTATGACAAACACCATTGACAATTATTTTTGTTCTTTAAGCAAACAAAGTGGCAAACGAGCATTAAATAATTATTTTAAGAAAAGCCAGACTGGAATTAAGAGACCAGATAAGGGAGAATGAGACCTACAGTTGATGGTAATGCAACCTACTGGATTCCAACTGCTGTTAAACAATAAGGGAAATGATGGGGACTGCTGGGGCTTAAACCCCTGACCTTCTGATCAGTAACCCAAAGCTTTAACTATATGAGGCACCACTGCCCCTCTAGCAGTTATAGAATGACTGTTTTTAGGCGTTTAGTATTGCTTATTTATTGATTTATATTAATTTTAATATATAGGTTTTAGTTATTTTATGCAATAGTGATGCTCCGTGCCTTTATTTTGAAATTGTGTGTGTGTGTGTGTGTGTGTGTGTGTGTGTGAGAGAGAGAGAGAGATTAAAGTGTGACTATAATAAGTGTGTATGATAAGTATCAGTATTGGTGTGTGTTAGTTGGACTGTTAATGCGGTTGGACTCAAAATATTGAAGTGACTTTTATTTTGCTCTGAGACCGGAAGTAAAGCGGCAGTGCAGAAACCTTCTAGAACAGCAGCTGCACATGCTTTACATATACACCTTTCCGATCAGGCAGAGATTATTAGAGCAGTCAGAGTCATGGAGCTCAGCGAGCAGGTATGTGTTATTATTGTGATACATATTATCCATCAAACACTGAATGCACATTAGAGTGTGTGTGTTTGTGTGATGGTTTTAGTTGGCTTACTTGGCTGTCAGTTTGTTTTGGCACTGTGCTAAACTGTTTACCCGCTAGTGTTACTGATTCAGCCAGTTATTAGCTAGTTATAGTGATGCTAATGCTAAAGCTAATGAAGAAAACTGAAAGTGTAATTAGAATTAAACTGGGTAAATTATGTAGATCTTTTCTGACCTTTTTCGCTTATTTTGCTTTATATTTATGAAAAAAGGCCTTTTGGGACTGACGTCAAATGTGTAATTAAACCTATGACAATCTGCAATTTGTAAATGTAATGTGCAGTAGTTTAGTATCTGGAGATCATGTTTTAAACACAGTAGAGTTTACTAAATAATTGTTATAGTCTTCTTACTTATTCTTTTTTTTTTCCGGCTGCTCCTGTTAGGGATTGACACAGTGGGCCATTTGTCTCCATCTAACTCTCTTTCCCATCTTCTCTTGTCACTCCAATCACCTACAGTACATGTCCTCCTCACCACATCCATAAACCTCCTCTTGGCCGTTCCTCTTCTCCTCCTGCCTAAAAGCTCCATCTCTAACGTCTCCTCCTGATGTAACCCTCATCCCTCCTACACATGTCGTTTGTCATCTTAATCTGGCCTCTTTAACATGGTCCCCACAAATTCTACCTGCACTGTCCCTTTAATGTATATTAAAGGGACAGTGCAGTTAGGACATGTGGGGACCACGTTAGAGATCATGTTCCTAATCCTTACTAATCCCGTCCATTCTTGTCACTGCCAATGCAAATGACAGCATCTTCAGCTCTGCCACCTCCAGTTGTTCTGCTTCCTGTCGTTTTGTTAGCAGCAACATCTCCAAACCGTACGACATGGCTAGTCTCACAACCATACTGTACACCTCTGTTAGAAGTCTGTAGCTAAAATCCTTTTTCTATTTATTTTTGTATTATATGTTCATTCTACTTTATCTCTTGTAAAGTAAAAGTATCAGTCTCAAAAATTTACTATCACTGCTCAAAAATTCCAGTGTACTTATACTGTCGGTATGTGTACAAATGGCAAATAACGTCTCTAGAATTTTCAATCTTAGTTATGCCATATGTCCACATGTCACAGGTATGAGTCCAAAACGTTCTTTAAAATAGTAAAGGGCTTTAAATTAATTAATAATAGTCAGTGTTATCACTGAAAATACAAATTTTAAGTAGTGACTTTCTGAGTGACATTTCTCAGAAGCTGTGTGACTGATAGAGACAAAGACGATATCATGTAAACACAGTCAGATTTATATTATAAATTGCATAATATATTTTGCATATATTGCATAAACATTATTCACAGCAGCCTTGGCTGCAGTTGATTATGTTGCTTATTTATTCATTTGCTGTGCAGATCACAGGACTTGAGTGTGACCTAAAAGAAGTTACAAGACTCCTGGAGATGTGTGAGAGGAAACGGGTGCAGGATGTCCTCTCACAGGAACAGAAAAGGATCGAGAAAGAGCTAGCTCATAAACAGCAACAGAGGGATCAACAAGCAAAAAGAGACTCTGTAGACAAGACAGACACAACAGTCAAGGGATACACAGTCAAAATAAACAATTATGGTGTGTATACATTAATTGTACTGTTAACTGGATTCTTATGCCTAGTAAACCCTCCATTAATTACAGTGCTTTTTTTATTTATTTATTTGTTTGTGTTTTTTTTTTCTTTTATAGGTTGGGACCAGTCAGAAAAATTTGTAAAAGTTTACATCACATTAAATGGAGTGCATACAGTCCCTGCTGACAATGTTCAGGTCAGCTTTACAGACAGGTATGTTACGTGTCAAACTGCAGATAAGCACAAGTAGTAACTAATGAACTGATTGTTATAAACCAGTGGCTCTCAACGCTGGTCCTGGAGGACCAGAGTTCCTGCACATTTTAGTGTTTTTCTTGCTGTATTAAATAATTGCCAGCAAGTGGTGCTCTAGGACCAAGGCAGAGAACCACTGTTATAAACTACAGTTAAGTTAGCAGATAAGTTATCAGATAGATTTTTCTTCACCTAACAAAGTACTAGTAGTACTAGAGTACTAGTAGCTTTAGCTAGTACTCTTATGTACAAGAGACCGAAACAGTTTTTTTTTGTTTTTTTTAACTGTTAGGAATGTTCAATAATAAAAGCACAGGTAAGGTAAATATACAAAACATTGTACCACATATTTGAGCACATTTTTATACCGTGTATGTATTTTCTTTTCTCCTGCTTTATAGAGGAATTATAATTTGACTATATTCATTAATTTTGTTGTGTAATAGACTTATGATCTGAAGAATGTCTCATAAAGAATATCTTTGTTAAGATGTTTGAAATCTACAGTTGTTCCCTTTATTTTAAGTCCACACTCAAACATACATATTAGCGGATGATGTTTTTTTCTTAAATATTTGGATATGTTATGTTACTCTGGTGCTAACTGCCCTAGAGGTTATGTGTTGTGTGCCATGTTGATGTGACAGGGTAATTTCTATGGTGGCCCTGAAGTGCAAAACTTGAATTTGTTATTTTGTTTTCAATTTTGTTAATTTGTCTTGCACTTCACGGCCATCGTAAATTTCTAGTGTGATTACATTACAATTTAAACATTTAAATGGAGAAGAATTAAATAATCTCAAATGCTGGTAGCCCACTCTCACTCACTATTTTTAGGTCAATATCATATTATTGAAAAATCCAGTGTAGAAATAATGATGACAGCAAATGTTGGACTCGTCATCAGAATGCAGGGCAGCTATTTAACAGTCACAATAAATTACAGCAGCGCTCAGGTCAGCTAGGTTGCTGTCTGAGAGATGACGTCTACTGTACAATGGTGTTAACAGAATTATTCGTATAAAAGCTGTTTTGGAAACTGGTCTGCTTAAACAGAGAGCTGGACCGACTGAAGGATTAAAGCACTACCTCATTACTATCGATAGTTAGTCAGAAAGCATTGTGAGCAATGTTGTAAGCCTATAGCCAAAGTAAACTTAAATCAACATGTCAATGAAAGATATTCAAACAATAAAGGTTCACTCAGAAATTTTATTGGATGTTACATACTAGAAATTACATACTAATAATTGTTCAGGGTGGACCTGTCCTTAAATATTTCTTAACTAAATGACTTTTGTTTGTTTGTTTTTTTTGAGTGTGGAGGAGGGAGAAATCCCATCTTGTCTATGTTCATTGGCTATAGATGGTATGCATTACTTGGTCGGGTCAGTGACCGCTACATACACTTACAGATTTTTGAAGCCTACATAAGCCTGAAGTTATATAGTGTAGCCCCAGACTTATGCAATACACGCAGAAATGTAGTGAAGTAAAATTACAGATATTTGCTGTACAGTATGATGTACTGGAGTAAAAGTAAAAAAGTATCTCCTTATTAATCAACTCAACTAAAGTACAGATTTGTAAAATATGTACTTAAGCACTTTACTTAATTACATTAAGCAAGTAAACGTAATTAGTTACATTCCAGTTCTGCATAAATGTATCCTCTGATATTAAATATTAATGCAGTTTCTGTCTTTTACAGGTCTTTCAATGTTCTTGTTAAAGATTTGGAGGGGAAAAACTATCAAATGACAGTCAACAATCTCTTGTTCCCCATTGTAGTGGAGGAAAGCAGTAGAAAGGTGTGTCAATTTTTCCAATACTGAGATAACTAAGTATTATCAGTTAACTGCATTGCTTTAGTCATTGAGGGTGTTTTTTCAAAACAGGTGAAAACAGACATGGTCCTCGTCATGTGCAAAAAGAAGACAACAAAGAAATGGGATTGTTTTACACAAGTGGAGAAACAGTCTAAGGAAAAAGAGTAAGTATGTCATAATACTCTAGACTACCATAAAAGAACACCATTAAAACTACTATCATCATGGCCAGTTACAATATGGCCTCTGTCTGTGCATTTTGTTCGGGATATTCAATTCAATATTATTTGTATAGCGCTTTTAACAATTGAATTTTGTTCAGAATATATATCTCCTTAAATGTCTATAGGTACTGCTTAACAATTGTCAACTTTTAGAACCAACAAAAGAAAAGCATAAAGTTTATCAGTGAGTAACACAAAATACCTTTTAGGGACTTTTGGTGGTTATACAGAAAAGATCCTCTAAAGGTCCGGGGGAAACTTTGGGATACATGGTAGCAGGTACTCCCTAAAGCTCCTGGAGATTTTAAGAATCTGCTTCTGTGAGAAACTACAACTGCCATGGCCAACTAAATACATATCCCCATGTATGGCCATGAAAAACATATCCCCAAATGAACACAAAACACTTAAATGACCACATAATCTACAGTACAGTGACTGTGGAGACGGAAGGCATATAAAGACATTCAGTAATCTCAGATTGTGTTCTATGTCATGAGCATTATAGGATAAGTCAAAAAGTAAAGGGAACGTGAACAGAGCTCTAAATTAAGAGTGAGATTAGCTAATAATATTTGTGTAATCTTTTATTTTCATCTATTTTTTTTGTATGAATACATTTTAAGAAATTTTGAATTTTCTACTTCTACTTTGTCAATTCAGAAAAAAACATCCTGTATAATACTTGTTTAATATTGGCATAGCATATCATATCAGTCAGAAATACTAAATCTGCTATACTGTATGTTTCAAATGTCTGTATCAAGAATTATACATTTCTAATAATGAATTTATAATACTAAACTTGTTTACATTTTCTTTTCTTTACATTAGACTTTATTATAAGCTTATATATTTAAGTGAGATCTGTACAGTTTATATATTTTGAGAAGTGCTTTGCAGTAAGATATTGATGTCATAAAATGTGATGGAAGACACATCTGAAGACACATCTCCCAAATACGTTGTAAATGTCTTGGTGAAAAAGTGAATTAGTGGTATAGAAATCTAACTATTTGTCAGTGTAATAGTTTACTCTGATAAGTACAATAATGTGTGCCTGTATGAATCAACGTGTGTGTGTGTGTCTTGTGATTCCACCCTGAATAGATGTTTTTAAACCACTCTTTTCAAACTCTGACTTCTAATTTATTGCTTTTTTTGTCTTTATTCGTTTCCCATAAAAATGTAATAACAGTTGATATAACTTAATGATACTAATATGTCATACATTCTCCTCAGCAAGCCCAACTATGATGAAAATGCAGACCCTGGAGAGGGGCTGATGAATATGCTGAAGAAAATCTACTCGGAGGGTGATGATGAAATGAAGCGCACCATCAACAAGGCCTGGGCAGAGTCACAGGAGAAGAAAGCCAAAGGAGATGAATTTAACTTCTAGCCATTGAAGAATTTTTCACTTGTTAGCCATTCCTGTGTTATTGTCTTTTTATTTAATATGCTTTTGTTAGCAGGCAAAAACATATTAAATAAATGGTATTTTTTATGGCTGAAAATACTTATTAGGACATGTCTATAAATGTGTTTGATAATTCAGCAATTGTTGTTTCCCGGGAGGATCAGGGAAAAAAAAAACAGTTTGAATCTATTTGCTCATAAAACCTAACATGCTTGATTTGGTTTTCAAGATTGCATACATTGACCATGGAAAATAAAATGTTGACAAATTCAGTTTTCATGTCTTCAGTGACTGTTCCCCCTTAAGCACAGGCACAAGTCTTTTAGGGTCGTGTTTCCACTAATTTGTGAAAGTATGGTATACTCAACATTTATATGCTCATTCACACACTACGGGCAATTTGGGGATGCCAATTATGCATGTCTTTGGACTGTGGGAGAAAATTGGAGCACCTGGAAGAAAGCCACCAAGCATGGGGAGAGCACACAGACTCTGGAGTGCTAACTGCTAAGCCACCATGTATGTAGGGCACTTTTTAAAAAGACTTACAGCACATCAATTTTTTTGTGTTTAGAAATATTTTTGTATATTAAAAAAATACAATAAAATAAAAACAAGTGCTTAGCACTGTCACCTTGAACCTTCAGGTTCTGTGTTCGCTTCCCGGCTTAGATCTGTGTGCAAGGATTTTCCATGTTCTTCTCCCTGTGCTTTGTGGGTTTCCTCTGTGTACTTTGGTTTCCTCCCACAGTCTAAAAGACATACAGGTTAGGCTAATTTGCATTCCCAAGTTGCCCTTAGTGTGTGAAAGACCATGAAAGTGTGTGTGTGTATGTGTGTGTGTGTGTGTGCCCTGCAAAGGATTAGTACCATGTCCAGGGTGCACCCCGCCTCATTGGCCCCAGGCAGGCCCCCGCCACCCTGTGTACAGGATAAAGCGGTGTAGACGGTGAGTGAGTGAGTTAAACAGTCGTGCTGCCAGGCAGAAATAGGACATTGCGTTTAAATGCGTCGAGTAACAGTAGGGCTGTAAGTGCAGTATAGCCACCAGGGGGCAGCACATGCGTTCGCCATGGTATGCGCTATTGATTTCATTCATGTTTTATGCGGCCAGGGATTTTGAACGAAATTGATACACTTTACTGCCAGGAAAGGGGAACGGAACTGAATCGCACAGTGAGTAAGACTGGATCGGGCCACGCTTCTGAAAGGAGATGTCATTCCTCTGATTAAGGGTATGATTGATTAAAGATGCCGTTGTGACGCAGACTGGCATTTTCTCATGTATTCCTGTAATGCTCAGTGATTGGATCAGTGCGGGTTTCATTCATCATTTCAACTGCTTTCATTCCGTCTTCCTCCACAGCTTGATGGACGTCTGATGATAACAAATCACATTATCTCTGTAAACTCCGCTCCGCCCACTCGGTACCGCCCGAATCGTGACGTCATCTGCGGCTTATATACTAGGAGACGCGTGCCCGGGCGTGTTTGATGAGCTGTTAAATGTGTGAGTGTCGGTTGGATTACTGAGACGAATACGGATTGCGGATCGCGTTTTTAATGAATGGATCCGTCTGGTTTTAACACACTGCAGCGTCACTCCTGTCAGATAATGAACCCGGAGTTGTTTCAGGCGTCTCCGGAGCGCAACTCGCCCGCGCCGGCGAACAAACCGAGCCGGAATAAGTGCGAACAAGCCAGAGTGGAGCTGGCGCAGGTGGTGGTGGATCCGAAAACTGGACGAACGTACTCAAAAGGAAAGCTTCTGGGAAAGGTACTTCAGTCTGAATCATTCCTTAAGATAGTCGGGTAGCCATTTTCCTGTAAAGGAGACGTGGTGTTCCGGCCTGAGTGCTGTTTGGTGGTCTGGTGTGTGTTAACGTTGATCAGCACTGACTAACCAGTGTAATGTTGGAGACTAGTCTATTGCTGTAACAATAGCATCCTGTCAGGCAGTAAGGAGCATCTTCATGTTAAGCTTTCAGATGATTGAAAGTGCATTGTCATGGTCTCTGATTTCGGGTCATAAGGGAAAAATAATCAAACCATCATTTATTTTTACACTAACAAACTGCATTTCACCCTGAGCTGGTCTCTGACAGAGCTGTGTGTGTGTGTGTGTTCTGTTACAGGGAGGGTTTGCTCGCTGTTATGAGATGACTGATATTTCCAGCAACAAGATGTATGCTGTGAAGGTAATCCCACAAAGCAGAGTGTCCAAGCCACACCAGAGGGACAAGGTAAACACAAACCTGCTGGATTAATCAGGTTTTAAAAAAAAAAATAAAAAATCATTCGTCTTGTGATCATTCTCACCGCTGTCATGTTGTGGTTCTTCGTTAGATAACGAATGAAATCGAACTGCACAGAACCCTCCAGCACAAACATGTCGTCAAATTCTCTCATCATTTTGAAGATCAGGACAACATCTACATCTTCCTCGAGCTCTGCAGCAGAAAGGTAAGCTTCCTTACTCGTAGATGTGAAGTGCTTGGTAATAATAATATTCATAATTATAATAATAAGTAATGTGGACCAGTAACAACTGCTTCAGGAGATAAAATGAGGTTGATTGTGTGCATTCCTTGCTGCAGTCCTTGGCACATATTTGGAAAGCTCGACACACCCTGACAGACCCTGAAGTACGTTACTACCTCAGGCAAATTATTTCTGGCCTCAAATACCTCCACAACAAAGGAATCCTCCATCGAGACCTCAAACTAGGTAACGTGTTTTCAGCTCTCCACAGTTTATTGTATAACTGCACAAGGTTATCATGCTTTTAGTCCTTTTGTATAAACATTTATTCATTTATTTTAATAGGCAACTTCTTTGTGAATGAGAATATGGAATTGAGATTAGGAGACTTTGGGTTGGCAGCAAAGCTGGAGACGGTTGAGCAGAGAAAGAAGTAAGTTATTGTCTTTCTGGTCAAGTAAAATCATAGTTTTGGCCAAGACCGTCATTTTGCAAAGAGTTAATTGACTCTCTTTTGCAGAACTATCTGTGGAACTCCGAACTACCTGGCACCAGAAGTGTTAAATCGTCAAGGACATGGGACCGAGTCAGATGTTTGGTCACTGGGCTGTGTGATGTAAGTAAATGCCTGATTTTACTTAAGCTTTATTAAGTTAAACATTAAATGCCATATAAAACGAAATAGAAAACTGTACTGTGGGAAATACCGTAGCAATGACGATGCCCTATTTCTCTGTTTAGGTACACTCTTCTGTGTGGGAACCCTCCGTTTGAAACATTAGACTTGAAGGAAACGTACAAATGCATCAAAGAAGTGAAGTATACACTTCCTCCATCACTCTCTGCAGCTGCACAAAAGTTGATCTCTGGCATTCTTCAAAAGGACCCCAGTGATCGCCTTACTCTCGACCAGATTCTGGCTCACGAGTATTTCAGCAAGGTTGGTTATTGCATCTGCTTAATCAAATCAGTGCTCTTTAACCCATCTCCCTGAAAAACATGGCAACCTAACTCTGTCTTAACTCCTCTTCCAGGGCTTCACTCCAGACAAACTTCCACCCAGTGCATGTGTGATGGTCCCAGAGCTCAACCCACCCAGCCCTGCTAAGAAGTTCTTTACTAAGATGGCCAAGAGCCTCTTTGGCAAGAAAAAGTCCAAAGGTAAGGCTGAGTTTTGCCTTTTTTTGTTTTTAAACCTAACCCTTTAATTATCCTGAAAACATCTGATAACTTATTGGTTTTGATGACTTTCAGCAGAGAAAATCTCCAGTGAAGACAAGGAGGACATTTCCAAGCTTGTTTCGGGTATGGTGAAACATTCAATCAGTCGTCAGATCAGCTACAAGACAGTGGGAGTGAATGAGGTACGTGTTAATTCTGCTTTTGGTGGATAATCATTCTGTTCCGCATTCATTCAAATGGCTTCATGCTAATTTCTTTTAAGATATCTGGTATCAGTCTGATTATAAAGACTGTACTTAAGAAGGTTGTGATAAGAAGCCAGTCTGTACTTTTAAGATATCAGCTGGCCTGGCAGAACTGTTATTTAAAGAGCTTTACTAGGTCAATAACTAACTTTATTATTTAAAAAAAGGCTGAGAATACTAAGATAAACAGCACTTAACAGTAAATTGCTATTTCTGTGGTTAGTAGTTTAAATCGCATCTCATTGGATACAATTATCTTATGTTTTCATATGTAGGTTGCAAATCCTGCAGGTCAGTTGGCTGTTTCTCGACCTTTAGACACACCAGTTGAGGATGAGTCCAAAAAATCCACCTCCCGCTCCTTCAAAGGCACGGTGGCCAGCAGTACTGATGGTGTGTGCCTTTGTTCATTTACATAATATACATATCCACTGGAAGTGCAATGTATACATGTGTTGTTAGGTTTAAGTAGTGCTGTATAGTCTGTATTTTCACATGAACAACACAAAGTGACTCCAGTATTGTCTCATGATTGATTCTTCATTTGTGACCTGTTTCTCTGTGCAGGATGTGAAGATGCACTGACCCCTGCTGCTGTGGCTGAGGCTGCCATGAAGGTCCTCGTTAACTGCTTGTCTACCATGCCGGCAGGTTTGTTCTATTTTCACTGTAATAAAAAGTGATGATTATAAATAGGAATAGAAGGTTTGTGATGAACATGACTCACTTTTATGGAATAATGGTTAGGAAATTAATGGTAGAATAATTGTTTCTCCAGGATCTAGGAACAATCCATGCGTCACAAAGCCTGAGCCTTTCGTCTGGGTGACAAAGTGGGTGGATTACTCCAACAAATATGGTTTTGGGTACCAGCTCTCCAATCAGAATGTTGGTGTGCTCTTTAACGAAGGCACTCATCTGAGTCTGTGTGACCAGCGAAGGTAAATTTTGATACTACAGTTTGGTACTTTGTTTAAAAATAAAACTGGCCTAAAGATCAAACAGCACTATATTAGATTAATTATAGTCTTCACAAATGTGTTTTAAGTGACCAGATTTTTTCCCCCCTCTTCCACAGGGTAGTTCGTTATTGTTTAACCAACAATAAACACTTCACTTTTCAAGCTGATGCACTACCAGAACAACTCCAGAGCCAGAAACACATTGTGGGGCTAATGGCCAACTACATGGATCAGAACCTCATGGAGGTAAAAACTGTTCATTCATGAAATTCATTTCAATCGTAAATTTAACTTTAAATTGCTTTGCACTGTAAGTAAATGAATTCATGAGGCACCGGGAGTTCAAATTAAGTATTGTGTCTCTCCCTGCAGGGTGGAGATCTGGGTTGTGATGAGCAGCCATCTCCTTCTGAATGTCCCCTTCTCCTGCAATGGATGAAGACTGACCATGCTTTAGTAATGCTTTTTAACAATGGTTTGCTACAGGTGAGCCTTTTCTCTTTTTATCCATATTGTTAGTTTTCTAGTTTATTAGAAAGTCTGATCCATATATATTTATAGAAAAATAGATCAAACCACATCTTGTTTAAGTGACAGATGAGGAATTGTCAAAATTCTACTTATTTTAAGAGCTTTTTATAGCTATAATATAATTTTTATATATAATATAATATAATTTTTTTTTTTTTCGCTCCCAGGTAAACTTCTACACTGATCACACTAAGGTGATCCTGTCGAAATCAGCAGATCAATACTTGTTGACCTATATTAGTCGTGAGCGGATCTCCTCCTCATATCCTCTGAACACCCTCAGTGAGCACGGCTGCTCCTCTGAGCTGCGCCACCGACTCCATTACATGGTGCAGCTGCTGCAGCACTACACCAAAACATAAATGAACCACAAAAAAGGACTAAAACATTAAGGTCTAGGACTGAAACCATATCTGGAGAAGCTTGCATTTCACCAAAAAAAGTTCTCCCAACATATATTCTGGCCTCCTTGGACTTATGGTGCACATTTTGGATTTTTTTTTTTTTAACACAGACACTACCAGCTTGACTTCACATTGTACACAACAAAGTGGCCAGGAGATAGAGAAAACTCCTGTGCTGAGGATGAGGCTTTTTGTTTTGATCACCTGCCTTGCTCTTTATTTAATATTGACTTTTTCACTAAGTACACATCAAGCATGGAAAGCTGGAGATTCTACACATTTTAAGAAAAGTGATTTCATTTTAAACCTGGGGGGCTAGTAGCTAAAATCTGTGGCTGACCAGCTGTAACTCATGTTGAGGTATGAAGGGAGAGTAAAGTGCCTTTTCTGAGGGACCTCTTCTGGGTTGTGCAATAATTGCCCTTCTGTATCTTAAGCTCAAATAACAAAAAGATTTCAGAAAGGGCTTGTATGGTGGAGCCTTTTATTCTGCATTCAGTTTGATTTTGATTGTGTCTCAATAGATGGAGGTAAGCACTACAAATACTTGCTATAAGCTTTTTGCCCGGTACAAGATCTTGGTAATATGTAATATGTATTTCGTTTGTGCCTCCAACTGTTTACGTCAAAACCTTCACCACATGACATTGTTCTGAATACTGTGACACTGACTGTAAAATGTTAAAGATTTTTTTTTTTTTTGCATCCCATGATTGTGAGTCATTTATCTTTTCAGGCGAATTTTGGCACATTTATGTATTGTACATGTATTTATGTTTTAATTTATTTTTTATTTATTAATGTGACTCTGGCGTATCACTGTGTAACTGTTCAGTATCACTTTTTTATGTATTGATATGGAGTTTTGGGAAGGGAAATAAAGTTTGTTAAAATGCACATCTGCATCTTTTATTGCATCTAAATTACTTTGAATCATTTAATGATATTATTTTTGTTTGAATGCTCATTAGCTACTAGTAAGCTCAATGACTGAAATAATAAAGTAACCGAGGATATTAATATGCCTGGGTATAATCTGACGTCTCGGGTGTTGATGGGACATCAACATGATCAATAATGCTTTAGGCTAGCCTGATGCAGCCTTTACAACTCCGAGAACGACAGTGTTTGGACTTTCAAACTTAAAAAAAATACATGCCTACTATAAGTGGAGTTTGTGCACAAGTTTAATTCATTTTGGGAATTCTTAAATCAACAGAGTAAAATTGATCATGCAGGGTCAGAAATGTACACTGGGTATGGAAAAGAATCACACCCTTAAAATAATCCAATTTATTGCTTTGCAGCCTTAAATGAAAGTTTAAATTTTATCCAGCTGTATTTACTCTGTGAAACTTTGAACATTCAAGTGAAATTTATAACAAATTCAGCAAAAGAAATGAAAAAAGGAATTTTGGAAAGGATCACTGACCATGCTTAATAATTGCCACAGTGCTCTTGGGATTGAATGCTTCACTGTTATTCCTTCAACTACAGCTCCTCTAGTCAAAACTTTCATCCAGAAGGATTTTACTGTGTGATTTTGGTCAGCTGTAAACCTTAGTTGAGCTTGAAGGTGTCAATTTGGCACTGAAGCTGGGATTTCAATGATTGTAGCCATTCAGTCCATGATGATGAAAAAATTGCTTGACATTTTTTTAGTTCATGGCAAGTCTGTTCTCTGGTAGTTTCTGGGTTGTTACCATCTAAACATATTTCCTTTGGCCACAGCGTCTAATAATGTATACTAAATGTATAATGTAATGTATGTAAACATTAAAGCACTTTTTGTAAGTCGCTCTGGATAAGAGCGTCTGCCAAATGCCTAAATGTAAATGTAAATGTATACGATACTTAGGTAAAATTGTTTGAATGGATCCCGGAATCTTGCACAGAAATTGCTCCTTAGACATTCCTACCTTGATATAAAGCATGGTGATCAGGTGATTACTTTAGAAATACCACATGTCCCAACAAGGTTTACTGCTTTTCTTTCACAGCCTCTACCACAGCAACTTGACAATGACTTATTTTTTATTTATTACATAAACATTACATTGCACTCTTTAACTGTTTATAGTCATAATCCTGTGTGCAGTAAGATAACGTAACTTCTGTGAGACAAATGCATATGTTATAGCAGCTAAAACAGCTGTTTGCTGACCAGCCCCCCCTGACCGCTAATGATGTTGCTAGCAACATGCTAATATAATTAGCATAATGGTAGCAATATGCTAATCATGCTGTTTTAAAAGCTATGCCAGCACTTTGAATGTTTTAAAACGGCAAGCACCACAAACCTTTTCTTCAGAATATGTACTTCTCTAGTAGTCCTTGCTATATGCCATTTGGGGAAAATTCCACCTTCTCTATAGGTTACTCTAAATGTCAGGGGTACAGAATACTTCTAGCTTCATTCTGTGATCTTCCCCCGACTCACACCCGCACAATACACAAGAACACACAGTCTGTCTGTTTACTGCACAGTCACCTTGCTTTTTGAGTAATAGCAAGAAAGCATAGAAAGCAGTATAACTCCTGGAGAGGGCTGTTTGTTCAGTTCTTTGTGACATTATTTTGGATTCTTTTTTTTTTTTTTTGCAAATCATACAATAAATAATTTCATTTATACTTCATTGGCATTACCTGGATTAGTTTAATTTAATTAGGGCAAAATTAATTGGAAAACAAGCCTAGAACTAGAAGCTGTCATCAGATTAAGTGTCTTATTTATGCTTCCCTAATCGTTGAAAAGTACTGATCACCAGTTGTTGACAGATATTATTAAGGAGAGTAATTCTAGTGTAGGTAGAGAAGACAAGGCAGAAGTTTCAAACCAACAGGAAGGGCAGCAGTGGATTTGTAAATTAATTCTCCATGCAGGGAGAAATGTAGAAATGCAGGGAACAATTCACAGATATACAGTATGCAAACAGGGAGTATTGACCTGTCTGTCGTTATATACTGTACAGTGTAAAGTATAAATACACTTTATATTATTGGTTTATCAGATATATCATATACAATACTTATCAGTATACAGTATGGTATACTTATGTCATACTGGATTGTTTAACATTCAAACCTTAATTTAAAGTCTCACATCTAATGGGATATTACTAACAGGATTAACTGGACGTGGATACAGTACCACACTAAAGAAGAATTCAGCAGTAAAGCATAATGGAGAGCCTTCTCTAGCTAACTGCTCTTTCTCTAGAACCTTAACACAAATACATTTTGGCAATGTCAGTAATTATCTTCTTTTCATGTATGCTGCTACCTCAACAAAATCATAGGTGCTGGATTTAGTTTTTAAAGAACATTTCTAAAGATAAGACTGCCTACAAGAAATACACACTCATTTACACAGTTGTACTGTGACTTTAAAGGTGCAGTACATGAATGTAACGAGAATATTTGTGAAATTACACAATAACTTTAGCAAGTCCAGACATACATCAAAAGTATATAGAGATTAGTTCAGTCATTCTTCAGTCATTAACAGAGAATATGCTGGTTTAGGAAGGAAAAGGCTATAAATTAGTAGATTTTAAGCACAGGGATATACTGGCTTTTTACATTTGTTTGTATATACTTTTTCTTAACATATTGTATATGGCATGTTAACTTTCTGCTAGAACAGTACAATAAATATGGGCGTCATATGTAGTATAATACAAATATTTGACAATTCACATCACTATATCATTACCATACCAGAATTGCACTGAGATTGAAGATCTAACATGTCTTGACAGCAAATTTCTTAAAGAAGAGGTCTTAGAACTATTGATATAGGTTTATATCGAAAAGTATTTGGGGTCATGGCAAGTTATGCTCTTCTTTTTCTTTATTGAAATTTAATTGCTAATTATTGTGCTGTGTACTTACACATGACAATTGTTCATTGCCTATACAAATGTATGGCCTATGAATAATCTAGAGTTTATCTTGCTATTTCTTTAAATATGCATAAAATAAATAAATAAATGCATTTCAATAAACATAAGTAAATGTTTACTGTAATAGTCAGTGATATTTTTAAGGTTTATTTGTTTTTCTAAATTAAAGAGTTAAAGAAAAGTATAAAGCTCTTTACAAGTAGAGAGACGGGTGAATCATGCTTTGAGGAAGGACGTCATGAAAAAGGAAAAGGGGGGGTCGAAAGGATGTGTGTTTTCTATTTCAGACTCCTCTGTTTCTTTGTGTTTGCTCCCCCACTCCTGAAAAACCTGTGTGGTGAGCTCGAAGAGAGTCACTGCTGAATGACGTAGTGGCAGTGAGATCCAAGTCATCGCTTATGTTTTTCACAGAAACTAAATTTCCCACACAAATTATTTACACTTAGGCTTCCCCAAAACAATATTTTTTAAATCTCTGTGGTGTTAGATTTATAGCCTGGCCCACCTACATCTTAACCATCTTTGGACAAATGATAAAGATTTATAAATAGATGTAGTCACTGACTAGCCTCACTATTTAGATCACAGCCATTTCCGGACATCTTTGGCAGACACAATGCTTATGAATCTCCCTTCATAAGAACTTTACGAAGGTGACTACTTGTGTGTGATGTAACAGCCCTGTTTTTTATTATAAGCCTCCAAAGGACAGAGCTCACATGGTGAATTGGGTGTGAGACATATGGGGGTTTCCTAACAAAATCAGGGATTGTGGATAGCAACACAGTGTGACACTGATTTCCTCTGGGCATTAGGTCTGAAAGTTTGGCAGAGTCAAATAAGCAGGGCATTGTGGACCAAGGGAAGCCAGTAAATGCGTATAAGACTTGGAGAGAACAGGCTTCACGTCCACATAATGAACACTATGTTTGTTTATTAAAAAAAAAAAAAGCCTCTGTTTGAATGCCAAGGGGAGGCTTAAAACATGGCCTGAATTCATATACAGTAGAATCAGTTTAGGAAAACAATAAGAATGTAGATAGGAAATCAGACTAGTTTATATGTTTAGAGAATGATTTGGACTCTGACTGTTGGTTTGTTGAAAGAGCAACAATCATCAAAGTAATCTTTAGGATAACCAGTGATTAGATCAATTTTCCACACCTAATGTCAGTTACTGTGTGTGAGGATACATACAGGGCGACATGTTTATTTTGAGAAGCTTTTCTGTTTTTTCTGATTTTTTTGTGGTTTACCTATCTAAATTAGTCTGCCTGTTCTCCTCTGACCTCTTTCATCATCAATGTTAATTCTTAAACATGTAAAAGTTTGTTTTTGTATTGTATAGTTTATAAATAAAAATTGACAAGTAACTAAGTATGGTGCAAAACATAACTTCTTGTTTGAGATTAATTTTGCAATTGGTCCATCAGAAATAAGGCTCATTAAGTCAGTTGGGACCAAAGCCTTGCCTGTCTGTTTCAGTCCCACAGAAAAGCCCATGCAGCACAAAAAGCTGAAAAAAGTCAATGCTGGCCATGATAGAAAAGCACCACACTTAGGGAACCACAATCATAAGCAAATCTCTTGTTAGTGTGGATAATAAAAAAGGTTAGGGAACATAAAGTTTGTACTTTGAAACAATAAAAAAGTTCATGTGGTCTAATGAGTGATGGGGCATCAGGGCAAGAAAGGAGGTGCATGAAGCACAAACGTCTGGAAGCAGTGTTATTACCTGTGGTTGCTGCAGTTGGTCAGGTTGCAGTTGGAAAAGTTTTTTTTTCATAAATTTACATTTTTCAATAGATTTAATAAAAATCAATAAATGCCCTAATAAAATGATTTTTAGGACATCTATTAATCTATTAACCATATGCATCTATTCTATTAGTGTCTCACGTCCACATACAGTAGTTACCATATTGCATAATGAGACCTCATCCTGTGCAGTTTGAAAAACAGTTCAGAAAGATTGGATGATCTACTCGTTAAATTGAAAGACATCTGTGTTCTGGGGCAGAAACAAAACCTGATGTATTCAGTGTAAATATGATATGTAAAATGCTTGAACCAGTAACATGATGCTGTCTCTTTCTCTCAATAAGTCAATGTTGCATTCCAGAGCATTAGGTAAGGGGAATTTCCACACTCTTTCCTCCTGATTGTTCCAGTGTGCTACCAGATGTGCTACTCTGACTTTCCTGTGTTTAAACATGTTTAAAGATGTTTAGCATCCAAAAATATAATTAATAAGAAAATATTTTAAATCGTTTAATGCTTTTAATTTAACATCAGATTATCAGACTGTTTTTCTCTTTTTAGTTATGGATACTCTAATTTAAAAAGGCAGTCATTAAGTCAATAAATATTATTCCGTCTTTACTTTGAAACTGCATTGTGTCCATTTTTTAAATTTATTTATTGGTTATTAAAAGGCTATTACCAAAGAACACAGAATAGTTCTCCAATATCTGAGAACTGGGCAGTATACATCTAATAAAAGAAAAAAATTGGCATAATTTAATTATTATAATTTAAGATACAAATATATTTTACTTCATAATGTCCACCTTATTTAGAATTAGCATTATAAGGGATTACCATATGCTTTTATGCCCTGAAAGATGAGTTGTTTATTCCCTGGGTTTTGTTTAGATCACAGTCATAAGAGTGGGAGGTTTCACGTTTGAAACCCACTGAGGTACTGACAATGTAATCAAAGGCGGGTAGCACAAACAGATATCCCAAGAAAGATTTCTGGTGCTCTGACTGATTCTTAAGTAGACAGAACAGATGTGCTCTTTTTGTGAGACTTCAGCTTTGGAATTTAAGATGGCCACCAGCTGGGTTTTGCTGTTAGGTAGGGTTACTCACAGACATGTTTCTTTGAAACCTCCCCCTGCTCTGAAACCCATAACTACTCACTTTTAAATAAAGATATAAATC
Source organism: Clarias gariepinus (assembly GCF_024256425.1). Classification (NCBI taxonomy): domain Eukaryota; kingdom Metazoa; phylum Chordata; class Actinopteri; order Siluriformes; family Clariidae; genus Clarias; species Clarias gariepinus. The sequence continues at coordinate 41,949,598 of NC_071100.1, forward strand.
AACTCCTGGGGAATTTACAGACTTTTATACTATTCATAGACACCTGTAGCACACAGTTACTACTCTACGTGCTGTCATTGTTGTTAGTAGGAGTGTGCCAGTCATATTTGCAATGTGTGCTGTCAGTAGTGCCTTTCCCTCTTCTTTAAACTGTGTCTACTTAAAAATACTATGCTAAAACGATGTAGTTAGTAATTTCCCTTGTCTGCCTGTAGAAACACTGTGTAGGTGCACACAAAGAAGCTCAGTCTTTCCTGTATGGGTACTTCTCCCTTTTGCCGTGGAGATCATTTTCTGTGTCATTCATGCCATATAGAATTTCCAGAATTCTAATTAGTTTCTCACAGAACAAAATCACATCACCCAAAAATGACTGTCTACCCTTGTGGAGACTTTGGCTAACAGGTAGAAGGCCTGATGAGTTTATAGCAAAAGAGAGATGAACAAAGGAAGAAAGTTGTCAACTTCCTGTCAACAGTTGGGTTCGTATGCAGGCATTTGAACAAATACTTATAAAAACAACGATGTGTTCTTCCCCAACATAAAACCTATCATTTATAGACTATTCACCTTCAAACTTTAAAGGCTTCTGCTTATGTCATGTTTATATTACTTAACAGTATCACAGTATAAAACTCTATAAACCTTATATGTAATTTTACATGCCAGAACTGCAAAAGATCCGCTGTATGGTGTTTAACCATGGTACTTAACCCATCAGCTACCCCATGTGTTTATCTTACTACATATGAATTTTTATTACTTAATTAAGAACGTCTAATACCACACATCAACCTTTTTGTAAAAAGGTTGGTGTGTGGTGCTACACTGGTATTAGACATTCTTAATTAAGTTTTAATTAAGATATTATTTAATTATGTCTGTGACATTTAATTTTAAATGAACATATAAATAACTAGACTTGGATAAATTTACTTAGCAGGTGTTCACTGCCTGATGCCTCTTGTCCAGTGAAATAACATGTACCCTTTGTAAACAGAGCCAAGTGGAATATCTCTAGCGAGTCACAGATAGTTTACAGGACAGACTGGATAACTGCCAAAAAAATTCTCTTTGTGTGTCACTTCCGTTTCAGGTTATTTCCAGTGACCTTTGATTTTCAAGCTAGGGCCAAGTAAGAGTCAGTTTCCAATGTTCAAAGCTGTTTAAATAATATGACCCAAAGATTAAAAAAAAAAAATTCTTCCAGGTTTTTACTCTAACCTGCTGTGGAATAAGTGTTATCACTTACATCTTTCTGACACGATACTAACGCCCATTCACAGAGACTGTGATTTGTGCTGATAAACCACCTTGTAACCATGCTATCCATATTTGCTTTTCTTATCCATATTTTAATTGTTTGTGGTTTTTATTTTTTTCATTCATGAGAGAATAAAAAAAAAATGTAATTTAGGTAATACTTTTTAAGTAATAAATAAAGTTTGTCTTTCGAAAAGTTTTCATTCTTTCTATCTCCTCTATATACACATTACAAACTTTTACACTAGATGAGATTTAATGTTTCATGATTTTTTTTTTTTTTTTTATAAATTGTGCAAAGAAAATGTAAGAAGCAAATGTGCATGAATGTACACAAAAAATGTGTGTAATGTTTAAATTTGCTTTTTAGGTTACGTGTATATGCAGTATTTAAAAAATAAGTTATTTTTTTTTAGTTTGTAAATAAATTCTTGTTTAAGCATCACAAAGTTTTTAAGCATCACAAAGTTTTATTTTATATAAATAAAACTGTTTGCCAGAGTAAAGTACTATTTAAGAAGAAAACAAAATGTCTATGCCAAGAACGATAAGCAAGGAATTTATAGCTTAATCTCTCTGCTCATATTCTATCACACATTTTGAATGATAAATCTTGGTCCTTGTTGCTGGTCAGGTGCCTACAGTAATAAATGTGTTTGATTGGACTCAAGTAGTTTGTTTGTTATTTGTACTGCTGTACAGACGTTTGTATCTGAGCATTCTTTTCCAAGTTTAAAGAAGCATAAACACATAAACAGTCAACAGAAAGCTTAAACATTTAGCCTTGTGGTTAATTTTTCTGACAAACACATCCATCACATAAATGCTGCACCAGCAAAACACAATTCATAATGCTGAACTGGTGCAGGTCCATCTGCTGCCTGACAGATCCATTACTGTTTATCTCTGCGGCTTAGGATAACCAGCACCTTCCATCTGGCCTAGTGTATATGATTTTTTTTTTGCTTTAAACAGTGTGTTTTGAATGGGTAGATGCCAGAGATTCTTTGACAGGAACAAAAATCCCATCCATTTTTAGTTTTTTTATCTTTTTATCTTTTTTAGTTTCTCTTAAAGTGTCCCAAACACACATCACAGCAGTGTCTGGCCTCAGTGCCATGGGACAGAGTGAGAAAAAATGTGTGTGTGTGTGTGTGTGTGTGTGTGAACCCAAGGCACACGCTGTGAGGGAGGCCTTTATTGAGTTTCCAGGCACATATTACTACCTCAGCTGCTTATTTCTCTCCCGCACTCTCTCTTCATTAGCATTCTACTCATATTTCCTTCTCCAGAGAGCACCTGATTCAAGGAATGAGCGACTGACTCTGTGCTGAAATAAGCATGCCCAAAAAAACACATTCTTATATTATTTGTGTGTAATTTACCAACCAAACAGGATCTGTGACTGATCAGCAGTCCTGCCAAAAAAGAAACTTGAGCTTCTTTTTTAAATGAAAATTGTTTAGAGACTTTAAATATGGAAATAAGAGGGAAATAGTCGCTGGGCATTTCTTTTGGTAATTGGATAAAACCTTCTATAAAAGGCCACTAGACCAGTAATTCTACTTTAAATTTGATACATTATCCACCGCCATGAACATTTATATTTAATTCTTTTTTTTTTTTTTTAGCTTTTTGGATTTTAATGGTGTTCTGCCTCTTTTAAAATGTTTTATTCTGGATTAGTATACTATTTAAATTATATGTGCACATCAGTGGCTAGTGGAGTCTAGTCTTTAGGCCCCTCATATGGGATGTTACTGTTGTTTTGACAGCCCATGCATGCTGAGCCAGGGTAATAACCCATGCTGTGCAAGTCACACTGAATGTAGGGAGTGTAAATGCCCAGCTGTAAGAACTGACACCCTGGGTGGGTGAGAGTGTTTACCCAACTACCATCTCTCACAACTTTACAGCCTGTAGGTGGGAGACGCTACACAATCAATGAAATAACCCAAGTAAAATAACACACTACCAGAATTCTTCACAAAGCCAGCTGTCACCTCTTCAAACACAGAGAACCTGATTGTAGATGCTTGGAAAGTGTTAATGTGGGTGGCTAACTTTTACAAAGAAAATAAACAAGCAATCATATCATTAGCATAGTAGCATGTTGATATTTAAAGCTTAGCATGATTACTGGCATTATTTTTTAACTGTTACCACTTTACAGTAATGTTTTTAAAGAATCACCCCCATACAAATGATTATTTGGTGTTTACTTGTTAACCTTGCTGTACAAACCACTCAGTGTTGGTGAATTAGTATTTACTGCAGCGTGTTGTGAGGTCAGACAGCAGAATAGTTTGATCACACTTTCAGATTACTTCCAGTGGCATTCCTAAGGCAATGGTTTGTGAAACAGAGGGAGCTGTGTGTCATGACTGGTGTTTTAGGAGCCAGTGCTTGAGCGATTCTGTAAATCAGTTATATAAGCTATAAGTTATGTAAGCTCTTTTGCACTCCCTCATGTTAAGAAAATAGAAAATTAAAAATGCAACACTTTGCATTAGGATGAGTGTCAAAGTACCAAATGAAAAAGTTGTAGTCTAATCAAATCTACAAATTTGTAATGTTACCTACTGTTAGCTTTTTATTAGATTTTTAAGCTGAAAATGACCGGTAAAGAACTTTATGCATGTGTATTTGTTTGTAGGGTGGCACAGTGGCTTAGTGGTAGCACTGTTGCCTTGCACCTCCATGTGTCTGGGTTTAATTCCTGGCCAGGTTTGATTCCCTCCTCTGTGTGCATGGAGTTTGCATGTTTCCCCCCAGTCTTGGTTGGCCTTCTCTGGGTACTCCAGTTTCCTCCCACAGTCTAAAAAGATGCAGATTAGGCTAATGGGCATTCCCAACTTGCCTGTGTATGTATGTGTGTGTGCCCTGCATTGGATTGGCACCCTGTCCAGGGCGTACCTAGTCTTGTGCCCTTAATCTCCTAGGATAGGCTCCAGGCCCCTGTGACCCTGTATTCAGGATTACGCAGTATAGACGATGAGTAAGTGAGTATTTGTTTGCCTGCTTGTTTTTGTTGAAAAATCAGCAGGAGTGAATAGTAAAAATAGGTGTACCAAATCTATGCCTAACATAGACAAGCATATTCTTTGAAACAAACATACTTAATGTAGAAAAGGAAGAAGGCTTAATTACTCTAACTAAATATACTGCCAGGTAACTGGCCATCCTTTGAACTAAAAAAGGAGCCACATGTGCCAGGCATCAATGAACCCCTGATTTTATTTGGCACACTTTTACCCTAGTTACTTTCTGTCCTTTTTCATCACTGGCTGTCAGTGTTAACAAAGCTTGTTTGAACACTTAAAAGAAGCACCAAGAACCTGGTTTCCATGGCAACAGCAGGAGCAGCGGCAACATTGTCATATCACTGGCCATATGCCACATGCAGTAATTATTTAAAGGAGAAAACGTCAGCACACATACGCACATACCAGCGGAAGTATAGGGTCCTCAGTGTTGTTGACGGCAATCCGGGAAAAGCCAAGGAACCTGCATGAGCTAGACCTTATGTGTCACAGCCCTGCTGGGTTACATGAAGTCACTGCTTACATAAATCAATAACTGATTAAACTGTTTGAGCTCGTCATACTGGCTATTTCCTAGTATAAGCACAACAGTGCTATGAAGAATAGTCATATAGCATAACATGCATGTAGTACGTCTGTGAGTTTTGTATTACTAATATTATATTGCTGCAACAACATCAAAATACAAAGCAGTCTAATACTGGAGTCCTCAATATGGAAAAAGATTACACCTAGCAGTTCAATGGAGAATTGATGTCCAAATCAGCATAGAACTGACTAATGTCAATAGATATTCAACATAGAACAATGTAATCATTACATTGTTAACTACCTCATTTTGGGGACAGGAATATGAGGTGTGTGTAATTTAAGCCTAATGATTTGAGTGAATTTTGTCCAAATATTCCAGTGTACTCGTGCACCAAGAGACCAATTCATTCTTTACTAATAAAAAATCTCAAACATGTATGTGTGTTAATTTACAATGCATGGTAGGTTTAATTTAAGGCAGGATTTAAACTGTTAACCAGGTGACTTACTGTAACTGGCACTTTCAGTAAGCATGCTGCATCACTATTTTGACAAAGTTGCTTGGTACTCCTTCAAATCTCTGATATAAGGAAATGGGTGTACTTAGAACTACTTAATGAATGAAGAGTAAAGAAACATGAAATTGATTAAAAATATTAATTAATTTCTGCAGTATCGTTATGTTTTCTGTTTACCTAACTGTACTTTCCTCTCCCATATAACTAGCTGACTACCCAGTTGTACTGCAGGATGCTCTTGCTCTTGATCCACAGTTTAGTACCATTGATGGAAACAGTCACGGTTTTTTAAGTTCTAAGTGGCATTGCTTCCCAAATACTGCATTTGTTTTAAGACACAAAAAACTTCTTTCTAGTTTAAAAGTAATACTTAAAGATAGGGGCAGTAGGTTGTAATTATTATAATATATAATCTTTAAAAGTAGGTAGTTCTAAAGTTCAGATTGATTTGTTTTTTAAGATCGACAAAAATAAGTCATTTCACTTTTTGTGATGCAAAGGTAGTCATACTTTGGATAAAAGAATCAATAGGGTTTTTTTATTTAACTGTATATAATTAACAACACAAAATAGTTTGAACAAAGAACTGACTATGAAAATGACTTAACTTGATAAAAAAAAAAGGCTTACTTAAAATGTTTTTAAAGTAAAGGTAATCAAGGAAGTAATTAAACCTCCACAGTCTGGGTGGGTTACCTGATTTAAGGTCCTAATTTCTTGAAATTATCCATCTTTACCACCAGAAAATGAACTAGCACATAATTCAGGTCTGAGAGCAGCCATATTTCTTGCTGAAATCTCATATGCCTCATATACCAAATCGATAGTTGGCTGACAGAAGATCAATGACAGCTTGAGAGAACGGCGTCATTGACTCGTCTGAGGTACAGTCTTCGGCCACAGGAATTAGGTTATGCATCACATATATGAATGGACTTCCTGCTCCGCTACCACTTTACTCTGTTTTACTCTTCCTTGTCTACGCTCTCAGAGAAACTTTTACTGGAATTCACAAGCCAATGCATTTACATCCACTCAGTTTTTGTTTCATTTATTCATTGAAGGTCAATGTAAGTGGTACGATTGTATTACATGCACATCAGAAAAAAATTATATGAATGGTTTGAGACAATGACTGACTGCACATTTATTTAGTGTCCCTGAGCACTTTACTCAGACTAAATAGCAACAAGAGGAAAGCATGAACAGAATGTGGTTTATACTAATATCAGACCTTTTAGTTACAAGTTACTTGAATATTGGTCACTATAATACTCTGTACACATGGATAGAACTTTCATAGCAACAGACCCAGAATGTTAGGATGGAAGACCACACATCATCCACTCTCATTATGTCACTGGCACACCCCAGGCGTATGTCCTCAGTCTCCTCCGCTTCTCCAGTTTTACTTATGACTGCTCCTCAATTCACTTTCCTAACACCATTGTCAAATTAGCTAATTATACCACCACGAGTGGACAAATACCAGATAATAATAAGAATAGGAGGAGGTTCAGTATCTGGCAGAATAGTGTTCTCACAATAAGGACACACACACACACACACACAGTAAACCAACATTTAAAAAAGTGTACAGATGTTTTATTTCCACTGTTGGCTGTATCAAAGACTTTATTAGCTGCAATAAAAATGTAAGTCACTCTTAATATATGCTGCCAGTGTAAGTTACTTGACTATTACTATGATAAAGTAATTACAGGGGATTGCGGTAAGGCTTAACTGGAACAGAAGGTGGTAGAAATCACAGAAAATACACACATACACACATGTGCACACACATGTGCACACACAAACACTAGAGAAAAGGAGGGTAAGGACTGTATACACACTGGGTCTTTAATCTGCAGTCTGTGAATGGACAAAGTGCCTGTGGAGACTGAATAGGCGTGCTGCTGGGTTAGCATGTATGTTGCAGCATGCCGTACACACATCCAGACGCAAACATGAAACTGCACAATGATGTAATCTCCACCAGACTCGTGAGCACATACACTGTCCCATCAGAGCTCAGCTAAGTGCATGCTTACATAATAGTCAGATCTCTTGCCAAAGCTAGCAAGAGGATCTATTTATTTCTGTAATTCTGGAGCTGAGTTCTGCAAAACACTCAGCTGAAAACACTCAGTTTGACTTCAGAGTGATAATTACAGAATTTTCAAATATATAAAAAAGATGATGATATATACAGCTTTTTATTAGTTTTTGTTGTAAGACTATTAAATCTCTCTCTATATATATATATAAAAGATTTAATAGTCTAATGACTATTAAATGAATGAATAAAGATGACATTTATTACTATTTCCTTCTGATATCACCCAAATGAGGTTGGGTTTCCTTTTGGACTGTTTCTTGTCAACGTTTTTTCCTATTGTCATCTCAGGGAGCTTTTCCTTGTCACCATTGCCTTCGGCTTGCTCATCAGCAACAAATTGACAATTCTGTTATCCATAGTATCTCACATTTTTTCGAACCTATTTCCATAAATTTTTGATTCTGTAAAGTTACTTTACAGCAAGGTAAAAAGTGATTTGTAAATAAAATTCTATTGAATTATGTGTATGAATAAGTTATTTTTAATATACACATGTTAAATCTCTTAGTAGAACTAAAGTAGTGTTGGTCCACAATCAGTAACAGCTGTGTGTTGTTAGTATTCATGACCTCCGATGTGTAGAATTCATGCGACCTCCATTAGACTTATTTAAAATACTAGGTTCCCTTGTGTGTATATGTTTTTCTCTATACGTTAAAAAAAGGTTCTGTCGTGTGCCAGTTGGAAGGTGGCCCCGGGCTTTTGTGCACATTTGAAAGGAGGTGCAGACACAAACTCACAAACTGTGTCTAGAGGTCTGAGGCAAGAGGCAGGGGTCTAACCTCCATCTGCTGTTTCTCCAGTGTGTCTAGGGGACAGAGGGGCCCTGCACCACTGCACATACAATGGAAAGTCTGCTTCTCTTGTCAATCATAAGGAAAAGTGTGCAGACTGCCATTTCACCCTTTCGCTTAGCTAAACACAACTATTCAAATGTCTGCCCATGGGCGTGTTTAATCGTGCACCTGTCTTAGCATGGCTGTTATGTATTCTGGTCAAAATGGCCAGTTTTCAATAGTTCCATAGTCAACTTAACGTGCTAACACAAATGTCGTATGCTTTACTGCCCTTTTAAAATCATATTTAGGTTGAAGTTATATTTTTTCAATATAAGTAGTTAGGACTTTAGGTAGATCATTCTTATGACCAAAGATACGTCCTATTAATTTCACTGAATATTAATACTTATAGAACTGAATAATGTGCTGGAAGTTAATGGGGTTAAAATAACTTTGGACTGTTTTATATAGTTTTTCTGAGGAGCCATTCACTTAAACATAAAACTGCAAGGAATATCTGAGGCATTAGTTAAAATGCCTTTGTTTTTGAAGCCAAAAGTCAGAATCATTCTATTTAATGCTGAAGGCTAATAACATGTTCCTCTACAGCGCTTTTATTCTTACTGACGTCCATGACCTGACACTGTTTGAAGCTTTTCATAACTTAAAAATGATTGAGATTTGACAAACCTGAGTGTAACACATGACTGGTATGACAAAACAATAAGGCAGAGAATGACATGCATTCTCATTCTCATTCCAGCTCTTACATTCCTCTTTTCTGGTGACAAAAACACATTGTAAGTATCAGTTAAATACCTTTTCCTTATAGAACAGAGTTTATGAAACATCGGCAAGAATTAGGTATTCTAATTCCTTGTGCATGAGTACAAGATATGAAATTAATTTCAGTCTTTATAGCTAATCAAAGTGCACCATATTTATACATGGAAATTGGGTCAATTGTTTCTCAGTAAACAAACACTCCTTTAAAATGCAACCTCATAGCAAAAAAATGTACACTTTATTTATGCTAATGTTCCTCTTCCCTTAACAGGAATGTGCCCCAACCCAGTTTGAGATGATGAAAGTTGAGCTGAGAGGAAGTAGTGGTTTGACCTATGCTTTTTTAAACCCTACTAATCTTAATGAGGTGTGTAAAGATTACTATTTTTAAACCAAACCCGCAGTGACAAAAGGACACATACTTACTTCTCTTTGCATTTTTATTTATAGAAAATGCCCTTGGCCATGCATAGAGCTTTGAATAAAATGATAAGCCAAACATACGTTGAAATGAAATGTGGCTAAATATTTCAAATCAGAAAATAAATATTTTCCATTGATCATCTTTGGCTATGAACCCTACTGAAGAATTATGGAAGAACAACTAATAAAAAGCTCTTACTTATAAATAAATTAGTGAAAAAAAACAACATGTGGTAGCAGAAACATTTGTTTATCCATCGAGCCATCCATCCACCAATCCACATATACTGCTTATCCTGTGTAGGGCCTGGAGCCCATCAAAGGGAGCTCAAAGCACAAGTCAGGGGACTCTGTATAGGGTGACAACCCATCGCAGGGCACAGGCTTATACGCACATACAGCACACACACATTTACTATAGTCAAACTGAAAATACCAATCACTTTCATGACTTTGGACTATAGGAGAAAACCAAAAATGCTTACTAGCATTATCAGTCATGTATATTATCCCATAATTTTAATGTTATTTCCAGACTAGGCTTACCTTCTCGTAAGGTAAACAGACATGATCTTACAATAAGGTAGAAAGAATTGGAAAACAAGTCCTTAAATCTTTAATGTTATTCCAAGAGGTCCCGAGGTCAGCATCATCAGCTTGAGCTGGCCCCCATACAAACTAAAATTGTACAAGTTAAATAATTTACATTATAAGCAAGCAGGTTGAAATCAATCCAGTGTCAGTGGGCCTGTGCTAAATTGCCAGGGTCTAAACCATGTGCTGATTCTGTGTGGGGATGTGTGTGGCTGTTTTGTCTGTGTAATAGGCTGACCTTTGCCCCTCCCATACCCCCAATCCTTTGCAGCTGTTGGTAAGGCCCCATCTGTCACCGACCTCCTGGGGTTGGGTGAGTGAGGAAGGGTCTTCAGTCTCACATGATTAACCGGAAAGGATGAATAAGCATTCTCTGTGTAACACAAGGCACACTTTCATTTTGCATATGAACATATAAACATAGATAACATTTAAAAGTCAGCAAGGATTTACCACATTAACATAAGGTTTATGTTTGTAAAAACATGCAAACTAAATAAAACTGTGTCCTTTATATAAGCAGAATATTGTTGTTGTTTTTTGCCTTAATAAATGAGTAGTTTGGGGTATCACCTGAAAATCACTTTAGAAATCGTGATTGTGTACACCAATTAATAAGCCCCAAAAGCATACTGTATCATATAAATTTATGCCAGTTAAAGACGTAATTTGGCCATTAACTATGTTTTATTACTGAGAATGTTGGTGACTAATTTACATTTACATTTAGGCATTTGGCAGACGCTCTTATCCAGAGCGACTTACCATGACTAATGATTGCTCTATGTTGTGCTTTCCACAGAAATATGTATTTTAGTGCTCTTCTGCTGAAGTGCTGATTGTAATAGCCTCAAACTAATTATGGGCAAAAGCATGGGGAAATCAGACCATAATGCCCATATAATGCAACCATGCTCCTAAATTTATTGGAAAGCCTTCCAACAAAATCAAAAGAAGCCCAATGATGTTAATGCGTGATTTGGGGATTAGATTTTCAATAAGCATATATGGGAATGATGGTCAGGTTTTCACATACTTCTGGGTATCTTAGTGCAGCTTTGTTATGAGGCAGTTTGTATAATCTTTATAATTGTCTCAAAAAATCATGGATGTGATATTAGTAAAAGCTAACTAATAACAATATAAAAACAACTTTAAAATGACAGCAACTTGACCTACAATGATAAGTAAGTTGACCTATAATGATAGCTGAGGGTTTTCCACTCTTCTCTCTTTCATGAGGTGACATAGAACCACTAATGTCATCTCATGAGTTTGAAATTTACTTTCACTGTGTATGTGTATGAAAGTGGAGGTTGCTTAATGATTTTAAGGCCTGATAGTGAGGCAGCAATGAATGTGTGGGGTGTCAAAATAAGCAGAGGATCTCAGACGCTTGTGGGTGGTTGTGAAATGCCAGGAGAGACGCTGTGATGACGCACAGAAGCTAAAGGCGTGAGGAAACCCCACTCAGAGAAACTTGCTGTATGCTGCATTATAGTTGTTGTGGATACACACACAGTGTCACACATATCTTGGCTTGCTCAGACTTGCTATATACATGCAATCACACACAGATACGTACTGTAGTTAATGCCCAACCCAAACCCTGGGTGTGTCTTTTTGTTGTCCTAACAGGATATAAAGGTTACAGTATCTGTGAAACACTTGGTACACCTTAAAATAATGTCCAGAAGGAGTTGTCATGAGTTAACAGATAAGAGATTTAGAGATAAATAATAACAACTGTTAATCTTATGATTATTTCAATCTGTAGACACAGAAGCAGAGATACAACTTTTTTTTTTTTTTTGCTATCAAAAGTCAAAGTAGTTGTAGGAAAAATGGCAAGGATGGAAAAAGTGCCAATACATACATATACATACATGTAATGAGTATATAAAACTATAAATAGGGTTTTACATTCTCCCTGCATTCCACCTTTTTAACGCAACACCTACTGTATATTTCTCGTCCCAAGACTATCAAGAAACTTAAAAAATAGTTATTCATGCATTTAAAATTAGAGTTATTTATATTTTTATATTTTTATACTTAAAATTCTTTTCCACACTTTCATGTTTGTCTTTTAAACTTTTGTTTTGTTACTACAGTACAGTTACCTAATAAACACTGATTTATCCTGCTTTGTACAGGCAAAATGGATGTTTTGAATGGATGAGTTGTCTATGCATCCAGTTTATATTGATTAACTGTCTAAGTTATAACGTCAAAAAACATTAAACAAATCCAATGTATTGGTTTGATGTTCAGCTGTTTTCAATCTGTCCTCAAAAATAGGATTCTTAATTTCTTTTCAGTATTAAAACAAAGCATTTAAAAAGCAAAGTGATTAAGATGTTAAGAGCTAAGAATAGTCACAATGCCTTGAATGTTGGGATCGGCTAAATAGTTGCAAGTGTGCAACTAGCTCAAAATTCTTTTAATACATTGATAAATGGATGATTGGATGATTGGATGGATGGATGAATGGATGGATGGATGGATGGAATGAATGGATGGATGGATGGATGGAGTACTTTTTAAATAACAAAAATAATTTTAATCATTACAGCAGCCAATTCACTAATTTTATATTTAAAAAGTTTTTAAGGATATTACAAGGCTAGGGCTAAATTTATTGACAGAAAAAATTAAGGTGTACATTTTGATCTGTACATTAAGGTACCTCTATCACATAATTTTAAGTTTGGTTATACCAATAACTGATATACTAATCATATGTAAATTATCATAAATATACAGGTTGATAATCTAAGGAAACTGTATATTAAAGTAAAGCTTTTGCAGGTTAATATACAGTCGTGGCCAAAAGTTTTGAGAATTACATAAATATTGGAAATTGGAAAAGTTGCAGCTTAAGTTTAATTAGTTATAATAGCAACTTGCATATACTCCAGAATGTTATGAAGAGTGTTCAGATGAATTGCATAGTCCTTCTTTGCCATGAAAATTAACTAAATCCCCAAAAAACCTTTCCACTGCATTTCATTGCTGTCATTAAAGGACCTGCTGAGATCATTTCAGTAATCGTCTTTTTAACTCAGGTGAGAATGTTGAATGTCAGGCTGATTGGGTTAGAATGGCAGACTTGACATGTTAAAAGGAGGGTGATGCTTGAAATCATTGTTCTTTCATTGTTAACCATGGTGACCTGCAAGGAAACACGTGCAGCCATCATTGCGTTGCATAAAAATGGCTTTACAGGCAAGGATATTGTGGCTACTAAGATTGCACCTAAATCAACTATTTATAGGATCATCAAGAACTTCAAGGAAAGAGGTTCAATTCTTGTTAAGAAGGCTTCAGGGCATCCAAGAAAGTCCAGCAAGCACCAGGATCGTCTCCTAAAAAGTATTCAGCTGCGAGATCAGGTGTGAGCACATCTGCACGCATGAGGCGAAGACTTTTGGAAGATGGCCTGGTGTCAAGAAGGGCAGCAAAGAAGCCACTTCTCTCAAAAAAAAAAACATCAGGGAGGACTGGGGCAAAGTCATATTTTCCGATGTAGCCTCTTTCCGATTGTTTGGGGCATCTGGAAAAAGGCTTGTCCGAGGGGAAGAAAAGGTGAGCGCTACCATCAGTCCTGTGCCATGTCAACAGTAAAGCATCCTGAGACCATTCATGTGTGGGGTTGCTTCTCATCCAAGGGAGTGGGCTCACTCACAATTTTGCCCAAAAACACAGCCATGAATAAAGAATGGTACCAAAACACCCTCCAACAGCAACTTCTTTCAATAATCCAACAACAGTTTGGTGAAGAACAAGGCATTTTCCAGCACGATGGAGCACCAAAACGTTGTGCTAAGTGTAACCATAAAACTAAGTGAAACCGTAACTAAGTGGCTCGGGCACCAAACAGTTGAAATTTTGGGTCCATGGCCTGGAAACTCCCCAGATCTTAATCCCATTGAGAACTTGTGGTCAATCCTCAAGAGGCGGGTGGACAAACAAAAACCAACTTATTCTGACAAACTCCAGGAAGTGATTATAAAAAAATGGGTTGCTATCAGTCAGGATTTGGCCCAGAAGTTGATTGAGAGCATGCCCAGTCGAATTGCAGAGGTCCTGAAAAAGAAGGGCCAACAAATACTCACTCTTTGCATAAATGTCATGTAATTGTCGATAAAAGCCTTTGAAACGTATGAAGTGCTTGTAATTATATTTTAATACATCACAGAAACAACTGAAACAAAGATCTAAAAGCAGTTTACTAATATTATGTGTCATTCTCAAAGCTTTTGGCCACGACTGTAGATCCACGAGATATTAACATGTACAGTAGGTGAGTTAATGGGACATTTAACTGTCCATGGGACTGTCCATAAGACTAACATGCTTAACAGACTGATAAAAGATATAAACAAGTATGGTGTATCTGATCATGTGTGTAGTGATGTCATCAGAGAACAAGACCCCTCTTTTGACACAGTGGAGTTACTGTAACATGTAATAGCGTTTGCCAGAAACAACTTTTTATAGGTTTTTTTTTTTTTTTTTTTACAGCAATGTTGATAAATTCTCTTATTAAAAGTGATTCACTGTTTGACTGAGAGGTTGGGTATGGGAGGTGTGATATTCTCTATGATGTTCAATAGTTTATGTACTATCCTCCTTTTCACAACCACTTAAAGAGCATTGCTTGGCTATCTTGCAAAGAAATGAATTTGATGAATTTACCTAGTTTTAACTCTATTTTATCAGCTTCTAATTAAACTTAGGATGAAATATAAGGTTTTATCGTTTGGTTTTAAAGCCCTGGACAAAGCCCTCTAACAATGCAGACATCTAGACCTTTAAGGTTTACCACAAACCTTCACTGACTGTCCCTCCATACTGGCTAAAACAGGTCATGCATTTGCTGTGTCTGCACAAGGTTATGGAACAGTCTTTCAAACATGTTACACGTCATTATATATTTTTTTATTTTAAAACATTGGAGAATGGTTCAATCCATATTGTAGTGTGTGAATCATTTTTAAATGTACACTATATAAACTGGTAATATGTTTTGTTTTGTTTTTTTTGGGGTGGAAAATACTTTGTAAAACTTTGTGCCACACTGTAATTAATGGTCATTGTTTTGAATGTGTTAATACATAAAAGTGAATGATTGGTTGACTGACTGACTTACTACTTATTTACTGACTTATTGAATAACTAAAATATAGAGAACTTATAGAGCCACTACACATTACCGTTATAATGTTTACGAGCCCAGACTTCCTGCAAAACCACCAGAAAAGCAAAACAGGTTTTGCTTTGGCTGAAGAATCTTGTGGTTATGGTTCACGTTACAAATAATATTGACATTTCACACATATCTAACTGGGTGTGACTGACACAACAAGCAGATCTAAACAATGTCTGGTGCAGCTGAGTGCGTCAGAAGGTTGTCGAGAGAGTTAGAGGGTTTTTTTAAGTAACTGCCCACTGTAGTGTACATTTCAGAGTATTTACAAGCAGCTCTGTGTGTACAGAGTAGAGAAAATAATTAACAAACTACAACGTAGACCAATGTCAGACAGGTTTAAATTATATTGCATGAAAAATGTATTACAACCCATACATATTTTAACAAACCTGTTTAACAGCACTATTAAGAATGTTATAAACTTTAATTTATCAGTAATAACTGCAAGTCTGTAAAACATCCTTTCTTAAGACAAGTATAAGAGAAAAAATAGCAACATGAAAATAGCAAGCCCACACAAGTCTTTAAACATGACCTACCAAACAAAACTACATAACAAATTGCTGGTACTCTATTAACTGTAAGCGAATATAAAACCTTTTCTTTAGTGCCAAGGTTGTAGCACAGTAGTTATGCCGCTGTACCCAGTTAAACTGCTACTATGTATATAGGGTACTATATACAGTAAAACTGCAATGTTCCAAATGGTTTAATACACCTAGTTGAAAAATCATGAAATTAATTCTGAAATTCAGATATAGCATATTCATGTTTTAAAAATCAAGTATCAAACGCCACAACAAAGGAACTGGCTGTGCTGTTCCAGTACTTTTGAAAGAGTACTATCTAAAGTTGATTTAATAATGTTTTCTTAGAGGAAAGGCTTTCTCAATTTTTACCAAGTCAGGCTATTACATTGTTGCCCTTCCAGACTGGAGTCGCTGTAACCCTGGGCAAAATGTGCAGGTGGTTTGAAAGAAAAAGGAAAAGGATTAAAGTGCCGATACAAACTGATTAGCATGAAAACAAAAGCCCCTCCCCCTCAGCTCATGCCCCCCCTCAGTAAACATCTATTTAAGGGTCTAACATATGCCACCTGACACTGAGTGAAAGTCTTCAAGGACATAAATGACTAATAAAAACAATCCAATGGAGATATTACCCTGTGTTTTAACCACATACCTGATTAAATTAACACACTATGGTCACATTTTAATACAAATACCTGTTACCATTCTCCGAGTGAATTTAATATACTGTATGTGTGAATTTATGCAGCATATCCCCTCATATTTTACATAATATGGTTTATATGGACTTGAACATTTTATTAGTAAGGTTATTAGTAAATATATTAGTAACACCTACATATTCATCCATTGTTTTAATCAGCCATTTATATGACAGCTGTGCAGTACATAAAGTCTTTGTGCAATGTCCACATGAACCATCTAAACTGAGAAAAAAATGTGATCTTAGTGATTTTTGTTTGTTGGGGTCAGATGGGCCAGTTGAAGTATTTTTTAAATAAATTCTGATCCCCTGGCATTGTCATGTACAACAGTCTCTAAAGATTATTCAGACTGCACCAATAAAGGAAAAACATTCAGCGAGTGATAGTCCTGTGGACCAAAACTTCTTGGATAGATTGAGAATGGACAGACTGCTTTGACCTGAGATAAAGGTTAGAGTAACTGATGTAACTTACACCTTGAGACAAATACTAGTCCTGAGATATCAATGATTCAGATCCCTTATGCTTAATCCTGCCCTACTTCTGCCTGGATCGCTCATTATTCAGAAACTTCTTATTACTGTTGAGGATGGACCCATATGAATAGCTTAAAGATGCCTTTTAAAACCATAAACATGACTTTGGACTGCAAAATGATATGAACACATGAGTCATGATGGCTTAGGTGCATTTGGGATGCAACACACAGACTGATCTAGGTAAGGTCTTTAAGTTTTTTTTAAACACATTGTTTGTTGATGCCTTGTGGATGAGAAAGGTAAAAATAGAATGGGCCAGCATGACAGGAAAACTGCAGTAACTCAAACAGCTCAATATTTACAGACATGGTAGGCAGTTAAGCATGTCAAAACACAAAACAGACTAAACCTTAGATTGAACAGGTGACAACAGCAGAAGAGCACATCCTTAACTGTCAGCAAGTGTGCATTCGCTGTAGCATCAGATCCTGATTCTTGGCTGACAGGAGTGGAGCCCAATGTGGACTTCTGTCATTCTAGCCCATGAATTTGCATGAATGAGCAAGTATATGGGTGAACCTAATAAAGTGATTTATAAAGGTATATTTCTGTTCTGTATAAAATTATATAATAAATTGTCATTTTTTGTTATTTAAGTAGTAATTGTGACTCTCTGCTTGTTCAGCCCTCATACCCTACCCATATATATATATTTGTAATATTTATATCACTCATATCAACTGAAAACAGTTTTGGTAATATTTAACACTGAAAAAAAATATGTTTTTAATTTATTCTCTAATACTGAACATACTCTTGCACACTCTTCTCATTCTCTTAGTCACCCGCATGAGGTAGTCCCCTGGAATGCATTTGTTGGTTGCTTTTCCTGCACTCCATTGCCCAACCCCTCCCAAACCATCACAATTGGATTTAGATGAGGTGATTGTGGAGGCCAGGTCAACTGTTACAGCACTCCATCACTCTCCTTCTTGGACAAATAAATTTGACATGACCTAGAAGTGTGTTTGGGATGACTGTCCTGTTGGAAAACATGTCTAAAGCCATGAAACTGAGGTGCTGTAATCAGCTGTTTCTGAGGCTGGCCATTCTAATAAACTTATCCTCTGCAGCAGAGGTAGCTCTTGGTCTTCCTTTACTGGTCTTTAGTTTCATCATAGCGTTTGATGGTTTTGCCGACTGCACTTGGAGAGACATTAAGAGTTCCAGGGTTATTTTGGATTGACTGTCTTTCATTTTTTAAAGTAATGATGTTCTTTTCTCTTTAACTTAACAGAGTGTTTTTTGCTTTAATATGAATTTGTAAAGAAGAAAATTCCAAAGACCAGAAATGTCACAGATTAACTCTTGACAAAGCACACCTGTGACCTGAGAACCATTCTAAGTGACTACCTTTGTGAATCACCATGCTCACCATGCACCATACTCTGGACAATCTTAAAATAAAACATATTCTTGGATGTTTAACACTTTTTTGTTATTATTCATTAAATAATTACATACATGATCTTTCATAGTCTGGATATCTTTAGTATTAGTGTACAATGTTGAAAAAACTAAAAGATTAACCAATGGGTATCCAAATTTTTGACTGGTAGTGTATAAATGTATACGCTGGAGAAAGAGACAGAGATAGAGACACAGGTTGCTAGAACACTCAGCCATCTGGCCATCAATGTGATCAATCTTTTCTTACTGCTGCTAGACTGCTGCATTGCCCTAACTTAGTCTGATGGGTTTGCTGGAAAAGGAGCTTTAGCTAGATGTATTAATCTACAACTACCTTTTCAAAACACCCAGTTCATGTGCTGCGTTTGTTTAAGCGAGTGTTTCTTGTCATATTATGTGGATAAAACAGCATGCTCATAGCAGGAATGTGTGAACATTACACCCTCATCTGTTATACACTATGTGGCCTAAAGTAAGTGGACGCCTTAATATCACACCTATATGTGAACATCCCCTAAACTGTTGCCACAGAATTTAAGTACACAATTGTATAGAATGTGTTTGTATGCTAGTTCAATTCGATTCATTATTTATATAGCCCTTTTAACAATCGTCATTCTCTCAAAGCAGATTTTTCTGAATATTATATATGGAAAGGAGTTTAAAAAGTGTGAGAGAAAATGTATGAATCATAAATATCAGCTTGTTCCTGATGAGCAAGCCGAGGGCAATGGTGCATGTTTCATCGTGACAGGGTTTCTGTATGAGGAACATGAAGACATGATTTACCCAGGGTGAAGTGGAAGAACTCAAGTATTTTGCACAAGGCCCTGACCTCAACCCCATGAATTTGGGATAAACAAAAACACTTGGCTGTACCTCTAGAGCCTCAGCCAGTGTCTGCTCTTACCTCTGTAAAATCTGCTGTACCTCAAAAAGATATACTAAAAAGCCTTTCTTAGACACATGGAGCAAATCATCAAAGAATTTGAAATCCATTTTCAATGGTCTAATGGTCAGATGTCCACAAATTTCTGGCTGTATATGCTTTTTAATCACACTGTACACACATTGAAGTACAGGCAATGTAGCACTGCAACTATAAATACATCTGTTGTGTTGAGTTTTGTGTACAGAACATGCATTGGTTATAGGTCATATATTGGGGTTAGACTGCAAGCCTGAGAAGTTCATGTGAAAATATACTGAGAGGCATAGCAACATGTCCCATTTTAAATTAATTGTAATGGAAACTGAATATGAGCATTCAACTGCAAGTGTATTTGCAGTTGTTTGTGTACCGTTTCTCGCCCACGTAAGAGTTTTTACCAGTGCACTTTTCTTTTTTTTGAGTAGTCAGCTTCCTGTTGACTTATGTGGTTGCACAGTCTGATCAGCATTGAAGCAGCATTCTTAAAATAGCAGTGTTATATATTTTCCAACCACTATCAATTCCAACAACACTAATCAAGTGTTTGAAGTTAAAGTGATGTGAGATTGACAACTTTACATTTGGTTATCTTTATTTTAAATCCTCTTTATAGTAATTCATGCTTGTTAAAATCTATTTTAATTATAAAAACAAAAAATACAATTTATTCGCACAATACTGACTAATCATGATTTAAAAAACACCTAAAAAAAAGATGGTGAAATGTTATTCTTATCCGGTAAGTATATTTGTTCTATTACTCCAAAGATTATCTTAGCTCACAGCTTACAGGAACACACACATTTAAATGAATATAACATTTGTCATTCCCAAAGTAGGACTTCAAAGCTCTCTACAGGAATGAGGAGGCAGAGTATCAAAATGCAATGAGAGCTTTAACCCAGACGAGACATGAGACAAATCAAAAGCTTGCACACATTAGAATTTCCTACCCTTTGATAAGCATCTCGTTCCATGACTGTTTCATGACACATGATATGAAAGATTTCACTTGGTTCCATAACCACGTATTTTCAAACATTCTTGCTATGGACATAATGCATGCCAAAGTGTGACTATGACTGATTTGAGTATATATTGAGTTGCTGTATTGCAACTTTCTCTTACAAGGGTAAGAGATGTTTTGTTTTAATTATTATTTACTGCACAACAAGGTAAGAGTAAGGGCTGTTTGCTTCCTAAAAGGACCCAAATGGGAGAACTCAAAGCAACAAGCTTATACATCCTTAGAAGTTCTAGAATGCAAAACTGCTAACTATAAATTGTTTATCATAATATTGGATTTTATTTTGTTGTATAACTTGGATAAACACACAAATATAATGTATCTATCTTCAGATCTACTGATGCCAAAAGATTTGAATGGAATGTAAAAGCAAATCAAAGCAACAAAATCAAACCAAGTACAAAAAAACAGTTATATAAACTCAACTGTCATTGATGCACAACTTGCACCTGTCCTTCAGTTATATAACTGAATGTATATACTCTGCAGCACATTGGCAAGCTGAAGGTGTTGCACAATATTTCCATTGTTGTTTGCAATACCACCCCCCCCACCCCACACTTTAATAAAAAAGATTGTGCTATTTGCCTTCCTATAATATATCTTAAGGTTATGAAACAGTTCAGTGCATTTTTGTCAGCAAGAAATGCCCTGAAGTTACATGACAGGGCCTGAAGTGTGCAGGCTAAAATATAGCATGCTATTCTAAAAAATTCCCATGTGTTTTACAATTATTTCAACATTAGTACAATAGTACAAATACTACAAGTGTGTATTTTTCTATAATTAGGTGGAGTCAATATCTTAGCCCACTAATCAGTTAAACAAACTTCACTCGAAGGGATATCATGCTTCATCACTTTGCCGGTTCTGATCATCCATCTCACAAACATATTTTTATTGTTGAGCAGTTCAGCTTGAAGCCTGGGTCAAGACAGCATTCAGTGGAATGAAGCCAGTAATTACAAAAGTGGAAGATAAAGGGAATCGGAAGGAGTGTGTGACGTCAGCCCTGGATTCTGGTGTAATTAAAAGGTTGGCTGAGAGCTCTTGATGTGGGAAATGCTTTTGTGGTGAAAATGGGGGCTTTCTATTTCCTGACTGCTCAAGAGTCAAAAACTGTCTTTCTGGCTCTGTGTTTTTAGCCAAATCTGTTTACAAGGGTTTTGTTAATGCAAGGACCTCAATGAATATAACAGACCCACAGCTTTCTACAGACAGAATACAGTGAAAATGAATTAGAGATTTGGGGCAATAAAATAATATCAAATTAAGCAAGAACATTTAACAAATGATATCACTGACATATATCACACATATTATATCTAGATATAACATGACTTGAATTCTATAGCAGCCATCAGAGAAGCAAGGAAGAGCATTAAAAAGGAGAACTGGAAGATATAACAGTGTTTTACCATATAGTACATTCTTTACTTACGCCTTCTGCTCATTGTTTGTCTCTAGCAATTCTAATCTGAGGCCCAGAGCCATTATTTGCCCTTGGCTAAGCACAGATGTTGTTTTGAGAAGCACTCCGGTGAGGTGAAACATGGTTTTAACAGTTTGGAGGAAGGAAAAACCTGAGTGCTTTAAACAGAGGGGGATACGGATACTGTACTGTGTTTGACAATGAGACACAAATTTGTCTGTGATTATTGACTAGATCAATCTTATTAAAGGACTTGGTTGCTGGTTTTTGATTGTAGATACTTTCATTCTAAGGTTGTCACACTCTTTGCCTGCATCCTCCCTTCCCTGTTCCCACTTTGTCTCCGCCTGCACATTAGTTTACAATAATTACAGCCCTGCAACTTCAGATCCTCTGCTGTGTTCCTATCTAAAAGTCAGCAATTGAAAACTCAATTACATCTAATGTTTCATTGATGCTACAAAAAGGACTCAATTACAGTGGTTGCTGTGGAGAAATGGCTATGAGTTGGCAGTTCTATGGAGAGATTCCATGTTTCGCGGAATGGAGTTTTAAAGTCCATATTCTGAATACAAATTTATTGAAACAAATTTATAGATGTACTTTATAACATAGGAAAATGAAATCAATCTTTAAAGTTTAATGTAAACACCGGTGAGGTCAACCAGTTTTACCAAACAGCCAGAGATGGAATGCACAGTCCTCTGAAGGAGGTTGTTTAGCATATTACTGAGAACCTCCTGAATCCACGTCCTTAAGTGTCCGAGGCTTTGTCCTGTACACTTCCTCATTTGTGTAGCCCCTCAGGAAAAAATCACATGTAGTGAGATCTTGGCTTTGTCTCATAAGATCCGCGTTGTCTCAGCCAATGTCCTGAAAAATGCTGCTCTTACCACGCATGCCACAGTGAGAGAAAAATGGGGTGGTGCACCATGAGGTGGTGCTCAATTAATACTAAAAATTCAATAGACATTAAATATTGTCTAGATCATTTTCATCCACTCTGTACATTCATATTTAAGTGTTCAACCTATTTTCCTATTGTTTAGAATATATAAATGTTATGTTCAAATGTTTTTCTAAGCTCATAAGCATTTCTTCACTACATCAGCAGTGAAGATCAGCTTAGTCACTCATCCACTACAATAATTTTCTATTTTTTATTTCCCTCTATGAATAATATTAAAATATTTATGTTTATATTTATGTTTATACTCATCAAAATTGTTGCAGTATGTATCTCTGGTACACCTGAATTTAATGTAGTTTAATTGGACTTAGCACTTTTGTGGCAAGGATTTTTTTTTTGTGAGGAACCAGAAACAAGATCTATCCTGTTGTAGTAGAACCTCATCAGCATGTCTGAGACACACAGGCGAGAAGGCTTTTAGTATGGCTGTTTATAAAGCAGCCGCCCAAAAGCATGACTCATCTGTCTCTGGACATTATGGGGTTTACCAATACAATGCTGCCCCCAGGTGCACAGTCTCAGCTTTCGAATACACTTACTCATTCGTCTTCGATACCCCTTATATATATATATATATATATATATAAAATAAAAAAAATTCAGATTCTCTCACTGATTTTATTACAACTGTTATACATTAGATACCATCCAAATAAGTGGTAATCTTTTATGGAAAGATAACAAAGAGAAGAAATATTCCTCATAAATGGAATTTCCCTGACAACATGAAAAGAGGAACTGTATTAGATTATTGTTTTGTAAAGATTCTTAGTAGTTTTAACTAGGAATGTTCCACTGTCGCCATTTGATAAAGATGACATCAAAATCAGGCACACTGCAAAAAGCTCACATGACACTTCATGTGAGTTGAGTGAGGACAAAAGCCCAGTCTGAATGACTTAAGGGCTAGGAGTTATTCAGGAATGTGTCATTATTACACAATGCACTGATCCTGTTTAAAGAATTTTCTGTAATGCTTTACTTCCCTGTACTATTACACACACGCACACACACGCACGCACGCACGCATGCACACGCACACACACACACACACACTTCCCTTTCACTCTGATTAGCTGTTTGTTTTGTCAAATACAGACACCCATATACAGACACACACACACACACACTATTTTAGGAATTCACATGGGGAATCAGCTGATGGTTTGATGGGCAAAACGTGGACATTTGACACAGACAACACAACAACATTAAGGAAGTATCTCAGAATCACTCACTCCCTCACTTACTCACTCATCGTCTATATGTGGCCGGGGTACATCCTGAACTGGGTGCCAATCCATCTCAGGGCACACACCTGCTCATTTACACACTACAGGCAATTTGGAAACGCCAGGATCAAATTGGAGGGTTCTGTGAGGACAGGGCGTAAAACCTGTGTCAAGTTCGAATAAACTCACTCACTCATCTTCTATGCCCCTTTATCCTGGGGGGTAGGTTCTCTTACTGATTTTACTGTTATACATTAGATACCATCCTAATAAGTAGGTAATCTTTTATGAAAAGATAACAAAGCAGAAATATTCATCGAATGGTCCCCTGTGGCAAAAAATTAGGTTTTGTAAATGTATTCTTCAATTAACAGACCCCAGGAGACATTAGCTTATGTGTCTTAAACAACTTTGTCAATCAATTGCCTTCTATGCAAACAAAACTAAAACATCTGATCATAATAAACAAAAGATTTTTTTTTTCAACATGGGTTAAAGAGCATCTGAAGAAAGTGATTCTTCTGACAGCAACTCTACAACACCAATATAGGAATGCATGTTCCGTCAGCCTATAGAAACATGCACATTAAGATTACCACACACACACACACACACACACACATACACACATATTCATATATATAAGTATATCAAATACTTATTGACCTCACTGTATATAAGTTAAGGTCAATAAGTATTTTATCACCCTGTGATTTTGCAAGTTCTCTTACTTAGAAATCATGGAGGGGTCTACAATTTTCAGCATAGGTGCATTTCCACTGTGAGAGACAGAATCTAAAAAGAAAAATCTGGAAATCACATTGTGTGATTTTTTTACTATTTATTTGTGAATTACCGTGTCAAGTAAGTATTTAATCATTTGCTTATCAGCCATTTCTGACCCTAAAAGACCTGTTATTTTGCTTTTAAATAGTTCAACTACACTGCCTATGATTCTAAATTATTAACACCTGTTTGAGGTCATTAGATGTCATAAAGACACCTGTGCACCACACAATCAGCCAATGTCTAAGTAGATACATTGGGTATCAATGATGCTAAGAATAGTGAAGAATCAGCCCAGAACTACACGGGAGGAGCTGGTCAATGCTGTGAAGAGAGCTGGGACCATCGTTTTCAAGGCTACTATCAGTAATACACTAAGACGTCATGGTTTAAAATCTTGCATCGCACTAAAGTTTCCCCTGCTTAAGTCAGCCCATGTCCAGGCCCGTCTGAAGTTTACCAGGGAACATCTGTATGATCTAGAGAAATCATGGGAGAAAGTCCTGTGGTCAGATGAGACCAAAGTAGAACTTTTTGGTCTTAACTCCATTCGCCGTGTTTGGAGGAAGAAGAATGATAAGTATCATCCCAATAATACCATACCTACAGTGAAGCATGGGGCTGGAAGCATCATGCTCTGGGGGTGTTTTTCTGCACAGGGGACAGGACGACTGCACTGTATTAAGGAGAGGATGAACGGGGCCATGTATTGTGACATATTGGGCAAAAACCTCCTTCCCCCAGTCAGAGCATTAAAGATGTGTCGTGGCTGGGTCTTCCAACATGACAATGACCCAAAGCACACAGCCAGGAAAACCAAGGAGTGGCTCGGTAAAAAGCATATGGACTATTTAAAAGCAAAATAACAGGTGTTTGATGGTCAGAAATCTGGCTGATACGCAAGTGATTAAATACTTATTTGACACAGTAATTCACAAATAAATTGTTTAAAAAAATCATACAATGATGTGATTTCATACAATGATGTGATTTCCAGATTTTTCTTTTTAGATTCTGTCTCTCACAGTGGAAATGCACTTATTTTCTAAGTAAGAGAACTTGCAAAATCACAGGGTGATCAAATACTTATTGACCTTACTGTATATAAATTTATATATATAAAAAACTAATGTATAACTAGGGATGTCCTGATACCAATAACAGCTATTGGTCCAATACTGTGCTCATCTGCTTGTTCTTGTAAAGTATTTTTGTTGTGTCTCTTGTGATATGACAAAAACAGTGCTGCCAAAGTTGCCATTTTCTAAAATATTTGTCCATTGTGGTGAAGGAATGTCATTCTTCATAGATATCTAGATCATTTTAGCATATCACTAGTTTTCTTCCTTAATTGCGACATCGGCAATGCTGCTGTTGTTTATGAGCTATTGCCATGGTACTGAAAGACCACAAAAAGCCTACAAATGGAGAGGAGGTGATTTTCTGCCTAAGAGAAGGTACTGTTTTCATTGTTAATTACAATGTTCAGAAATATGTATATGTATTTTCCAGTTAGCACAACTGCATGCAATATAGATTTTTTCCTATCCTAAAAACAAAAGAGAAAAAGCACATCAAAAATATTGATAAGGATTTTACTCTACAGAGCGTACCCCTCATGTCGCGAGCAGTTTTGGGGTTCTCACACTAGCAAAGCAATAGCAGGTGAATTTGATGACACACTTCAGTTGTGGGACATTCCAAAACGTTCTGTTTATGTTATGCTCTGGGACAACAGCAGGTACTGGTATCAGTACTCAGTATCAGCAAGTTTTCAAATGGAAGTACTTGTGCTTGTACAAAAAGTGGTATCGGGACATCCCCAAATATAACAGTGTCATTCCCAAAGTAGGACTTCAAAGCTCTCTACAGGAATGAGGAGGCAGAGAAGCAAAATGCAATGAGAGCTTCAACATCGCCCAAATGAGACATGAGACAAATCAAGAGCTTGCACACATTAGAATTTCCTGCCCTTTGATAAGCATCTTGTTCCATGACTCTGTTCAATAACTTCATGACACATGATATGAAAGATTTCACTTTGTTCCATAACCACGTATTATTTACAAACTGTGTTGCTATGGACATAATGCATGCCAAAGTGTAACTATGACTGACTGCAGTTGATAGACAGTACTGCAACTTTTTCTCACAAGAGTGAAAGAGATTTTGTTTTATTTATGATTTACTGCACACCAAGGTAAGAGTTATGGGTTCTCTGATGCCTAAAAGGGCCCAAGTTAAGCCTACTAATCGGGAAACTTTGTTATTATATTTTACATTCTGTACATCCTATAAGAGTGTCTCCAAAGCAACAAACCAAACTATTTATAACTCAGGTGTTGTGAATGAGTTCTTCAACTCAGGCCCAGAAAGGCATTAGCCTACATTCTCAAACATTACCTGATTTAAAAAGTTTACCATCTATCCCAACCCCAAAATATCTTGTCCTCTTTTTAGTACATGACTAAAATAGTCTGTAAGGCTGAAAAACAAATTGGAATGTAATATAGAATAAAGATCTGTGCTAGGTTTTGCAATCAGAGCTGGCAACAAGAATATGCAGTGGTGATTTTATAATTATTGCCTAATAATAAGAATTGCCAGAAATACTGTACATGCTGATGAGTATCTATTTAATAGAGAATACAGTGATGTAGTATGATAGTATTTTTCAAATCCTTTGCAGTAACTATGATAGTTTTCAAATTAAGTATTCATCAAATATTTTAGCTGGCCAGCACTACAAGTAAGTCTTCTTGGCTGTTAAAATAGTTAAAATGACATTGACAAACTTTTAATGTAAAATATTCTTGTCACTCAAAGTCACCAAACTATCACATGCCTGTGCCCACACTCAGGAGGTGTAACAGTATTTAAATTTTTGTATTTAGATTTTGATCTTACTAAGTTACACCATCTAGTGTTGAGCAAAGAAAATGTGTTTATTTAATTGACCATGTTTATTTAACATGCATACAAGAATTTATTATACATTTCATATAGAAATTTAAATTTTTTTAAATAAAATGTGTAGCCATACTTTATAGTGTTATAGTGGGTTCTATAGAAAAATCTCACGATGAGGATTCATCAAAATATCAGTCTGAATAATTTTTCACGGGATTCACGGAAGCATGTCACTGATACAGTCAGTAAGAAAAATAAATCACTGACCTGACTCAGTTCCTATATCTGTCCCAAATAACATAAACCTCTCTGATTCATGTCTAACAATAAACATGTCCTCAAAAATAGCAAGAAGAATCTTAAGATGCGTTCATAAAGTCATGTAGCCTTCATTACAAACATGTGGCCTTCATAACTAATTGGTTGGACTTAAAGACGACAGACAATTTTGTTTTCTAAAAATATATGGAATTTTATAAAACTTTAAAATGCTTTTTGGAATATAGGGGTCCAAGCAGTGATACAGTATAGTGAATTCAGGCAATAATGTTAAACATCCTATCACATTTTGTAATTCAAACACAAAACCCATGGATTCATCACTAATCTTGCTCAGTTTTTGCTTCCTAACAGCTCATGCATTCCGCTATCACGCTATCAGAGTAGGCATGGCATATAATACAACAGAGTCAGTATTTACTGTGATGTGTACCACATGCATCTGACAATAAGGGGGGTGTTAAGATGATAGCTCTGCATATATTCATAACTCGCCAAACACAGTGCTCTGATCAGTCTCCCCAATTCACTGACAAGGCGTTTAACTAAACTGCCTTTCCGCCCAATCACAGACATAGCCAAATTCTTAGAACCAATAATAACACAGAAAGAAAAAATTGTCTGGAAAGGGTTATTGTTACATAGTTTAGAACTGTTAGGGTGCCCATGCTGACCCATGTTCACCAACAAAAGCACATACAATAGGCAGGTAAACAGGCGGAACTAGACCACAGAGAAATGGAAGAAGGTGGCCTAGTTTGATGAATCATTTCATTTACATCATGTAAATGTCGAGGTGTACCTGTGTGTGTGTGTGTGTGTGTGTGTGTTAACTTGGAAATAGATTGCACCAGTATACAATATGGTAAGAAGGACAAGCCAATATAGACAGCGTGCTTTGGACAATGTTCTGTTGAGAAACTTTGGGTCCTGCAATATTAGATATTACTTGTAACATGTGGTTTGCAATGTTTAGCCTTAACACGATAAAATCTCCAAATGTTGGAAAACAGATTTAGCACAAGATGGCGACAAAGTGTGGTTGCTTTTTCAACTTTTTTGTGCAAAATCTTTTTATTTTGTATCCAAACTTAAAATCAAACCCTTCCTCACTTATCGTCAGTGTGGCATGTTATGCATATACAGTACTTACTGTTATAGAAGACAATCGGTTGGTGCTAAGCTGCCAAATGCCTAAATGTAAATGTAAATGTAAAGCTTGCCATAAAGCTAAACACATTGCATCAAATTAACTTCTGACCACTTTGTAATATATCACACAAATGTTTACAAACGTGTGTTTTATACTTCAAGAGATTTACACTGAGTGTATTCACTAACCTACACACTAATTAAAAACTATTCAATTTGCAGACTTATACTCATTACTCATAACCATGTGCACAAAATTCCTTTCATTAATGCAAGTTTGTTGAAGAAATGTTTAAATGGGCACAGTGGCATAGCACAAGTCATTAAAACTTTTTTTACATTTTTAACCAGTCGACTGAGCGGCAAATTTTGGTCAGTTTGGTTTTACTTTATAAATGACATAAGTAATTTTTCCAAAAATTTTAGTGGGTCAAAAGTTTACATACACTCAGTTGACTGTGCCTATAAACAGGTTGGACAATTCCAGAAAGTTATGTCACAGCAGCTTCTGATAGGCTAATTGACATCATTTGTGTTAATTAAGGCTGCACGTGTGGATGTACTTTAAGGCCTACCTTCAAATTCAGTGCGTCTTCATTTTTCACCATGGGAAAATCTGAAGAAATAATCCCAGTCCTTAGAAAAAAAATTGTGGACCTACACATGTCTTCGTTCATCTTGGGGAGCAATCTTGCCAAAAAACAGACTATTGTCTAAAGCTGCACATCTAGTGTAACTTCTTGGGGATATGTCTTCTGCTCCAATGAAGCCAAGCTTTAACTGTTTGGCCATAATGACAATTGTTGTCTGAAGAACAAGCTGAACACTACTATACTGGTGCACTTCTTTTCTCCTTGTATGGATTTATTAAAGAAAAATCTTCATGTTCCTGTCATGATATAACTTATTGTAAGAAGCTTGTAGTAAACTACCCAAAATGTTTGACCCAAGTTTACAATTTAAGTCAATGCTACCAAATTGTAGCACACAAGTGGTAAAAAAAAAAAAAAAAAAAAATTCTTAACAAATAAAAATTATCATTAATGTTTAATAATTGCAACTAGCACTAAAGGAATTTACAAATTCGAACTACTTTTTGTTCTACTGTAAAGTAGTACTGTTTTGTATTTTTATCAATGTGAAATGTATTTTTAATATTTAGAAAGAGTCGTGTAATATACCGGAAACATAAATTGAATTATTTTAGACTGAATGTAGTGACATATTGTAGCCGCCAGGGGCCGCCTCCCCTCAACCTACGCCTATGGCTACTACCAGAAGTCTACCTGTAGAGTTTATACTGTATATCGATGTTAACCAGCAGGTGTCTCAGGAGCTCAATAACTCACAGCTGTGTGTTTTTATCAGTGTAAATCTAAAAATAATCAAATTTGCCTCACGAATTAGTAAATTGCAATGTTTTTATGTGACACGAGTATGAAGAAGGGTTTAATTGAGAAAACGCTGTCCACTGCCCTGAAACATGTCCGTGTTCGGACATCGACTGTTTCGGATATCCTCTAATCATCCCTGAATCCCAAAGCCATGTGATCGAAGGGGCTTTTTAAACTGGAGAAGAGCCGTAAGGTCTGAGCTCAGAGTCGCGCGTGTGAATAAGCACAAGTCATTTCAGAGCGACCACGCAGGCGCGGGGAGCAGAGACGGAGCCGAGCCCATCAGAGCTGCTGAGGGAAGCGCGGATTAATGAAGAGCAGCAGCAGGAGAGCTTCAGGATCATCACCGAGCGGAAAAACTTCGGCAGGAGAAACACAAAACTTCAGTTGTAAATCCAGGGGACGCTGTTAGAGTAAACCTGAGACGTGGGCACGTTATTTATTTTCAGATGAAATGAGTGAATGTTAGTTTTGTTCAGTATCAGCTCCGAGTGTAGTCTCTCTGACCGCGGACTGGACAAAGCGCGCGCGCGCGTCTCCCTTCCTCTCTCTCTCTCTCTCTCTCCTGTTACTCTCAGAACTACACTGAGGACATGGGAGAGCTCTAACTCGCGTTGTGACTCGGTGACACACTGCCTCCTGGCCTGGCGTGTGTTCATTCCATATATCAACAAAACCGCCCTTTTTGATGAAACATATCCTTACTGCTATTTGATCCGGATGGTCTCACACACAGACAGAGAGAGAGAGAGAGAGAGAGAGACTAGCTAACTGCTAGCTACAGTACTTCTCCATGGTCAGTAAACACCGCCCGGGGCTGACGGTGGTTCAGTCGGCGTCGGTTCCTTGCCGTGGAAAGGGATATTAACCGCAAGCTGTCCGGGGCCGGAGTGTGCGCCACCGAGAGTGAGTATACCGCGGGGTGTACCCGGCATGGAGACCGACTCGATGAGCGGAGACGTGGACTCGGTGCAGGGCGGCTCTCTCTCTGTAGACCCGGTGCTCGACGGCATTCTAATGGACTCGTTCTGCCAGCAGCAGGGATGGATGCGTGTGTACGGTAAGTTTTATACCGGTGTGTTTCCTAACAACCTTCTGATCTACACCTCATGTCTCCTAAAGCCGGGGTCCAGGACAAGCCTCCTGCCTTGAAGAGCTGGAAATGATTACAGCAACAAAAATGTTTATCTTAATAATCATGACACTGATATAAATGCTAAGTTAGCCGGCTAGCAGCACCTCTGTGAACACAGGAGTCAACAAAGCAACATGTTATAGCGTTAAAACCTGTCCTCACTGTGAACACACACACACACACACACACACACACACCTCTGTACTGTTTTTGTTCTTCTTCATATTTAACATTAACTTTTGGAATGAAAATGAATGTAGAAAAAAAGTCATGCGCATTTCAAAACAAGAAATATAACTTTACACCATGAATATAAAAAGTAAATGAAGAACACAGAGCAAGTCACAGAATTCACATATCTAGTTACAGTGGATAGTGCATGTGGCTAAGGAGTAACTAGAAGAATAGGAATTGCAAAAGGTGCCTGAATTTTATTTATTGTTTGTTTTGCCGTTGTTTTTTTTAATAAACATATATAGGGCTCAGGATTGTGCAGTACAGAGTGACAGATCCTTTTTTCAGCACCACCTAGGCCATATAAACAACTACCCAACCGAGCAAAAAAGTATATTCATATATTAGATATATTAAAAATGGCTGTTTCTATGACCGAATGCTGATTCTGTGAGTTCAACATTTTAGAATTTCGGTAATGGCCAAATTTACACGTTATAAAAATAATGATAACTTTTGTTCTACCTGACATATCCGAAAACCCAAATACTGTACACAGTTTCAAGTTTAAAGCCTCCCGTTACCACTGGTAAGTAAAAATGAAAAATAATATATAAATAATATATGTAAAATGGTATAATTATTTTAGCGTCATTGACTATGCTGTGTTGTTATGGTATGGCACGTATTTGTGAAGTTTGGGTTTTAAGGGTTAACATGAAATTTGTTAACATTACAACATTAACATTCTTTTACCAAAACATATTTAGAATTTTTGACTGTCATGTCATATCTACTATTTTATGGAGGTGAAATATAGACATTAAGTAAAAACCTTATTGACCAAATTGATGTCTTTGAAATGTGGGGCATTAAAAGCATCCAAAAATTTCACAGAAAAAAAAGAAAGGGAAAATAAAAAACTTACAGTACTACTGATATCACAATAGAAAAGATCAATTGTGCTAAATATTGCAAAATGGAAAAACTTTATCAAGACACTTCCAAATAGTACTACCAGAAGGAAAAAATTCAAGGAAAAAGAGGAAGAGGAAGACCTAGGAGACAATGACTTGATAACGCTTTGAGCTGGGATGACTTGTCATATGAACAATGCAAAACAGCAGCACTAAACCAGGTACAATGGCGACTCAATGCCTCCAACCTTCAGCGTGAAGATTGAATTGGATGATGAGTACATATTGCTCAGAATATGTTCATAATCTTTACAATTCTGTTAGTTAAGTCTGTTTTATAGGATCCTTTTCTTGAAGCAGAGTTTTATGTGAGAATGATTTACACGTTATAAAAACAATAATAACTTTTGTTCTACCTAACATATCCGAAAACCCAAATCCACAGTTTAAAGTTTGAAGCATGAAGAATGACCGATGGCTTCACTGTAACTCTGTGTGTCTGGGAATTATTCTGTAGTGTCTGTATCATGTGCTGTTGGAGTGATTGGCCAGTCTGTAATGTGTGTATTGTGCTTAAGAGTGACAGTGTCGTAAGAAAGTCCTGGAGTTCCAAAGCATTCAAGTCTGGAGATTATTCTTTCAAATCTAATTGAAGTGATACAGAGATTATGGACCTGTTAATCAGTGTGATTTAACCTGTCATTGTATTGGATAATCATGGTGCAACTA
Source organism: Clarias gariepinus (assembly GCF_024256425.1). Lineage (NCBI taxonomy): Eukaryota > Metazoa > Chordata > Actinopteri > Siluriformes > Clariidae > Clarias > Clarias gariepinus. The sequence continues at coordinate 41,983,121 of NC_071100.1, forward strand.
CGATGTGCATCAATTTCATTTTCCTTATTAGAACCCCGGAAACCAGCTGAAAGCAGCTCATCCAATACCGACGTCCTCAAACTAAACAAGTCTGCTGTTTGCAAGCATTTGTTGCACAATATTATTAATCCATCAGAAGAATCTCAATGAGTCCTCCTGTTTATTGCCAGATATGAGTTATCCTTCATTAATTCATTCATTCAGTAATTCATTTGCACCTTAAAATTTCTCTTGTCAAAGGTAAAATAAAGAAGACTGGATGTGTCCAGCCTTGCATGCTCTACCACTTCAGTGCATTTGTTTAATCTTCTAAACCTACATACTGGATTAAAGGAGACAGGCAGGGTTATTAGGAAAATAATTGTGTTAATGTTCTGATTAGGTTTTAGAAACCTTTTAACGTTGTGTCAAAAAAGTTTTTTTTTTTCCTCTTGAGGATTTTCTTTGTTAATAAGGGAATAATAATAATAATTAATAGTTAATAATAATTTTCTTTAATGACACGTCTTTTCAGATTTATTGTTGTGTTATTACACTGGTCTTATCACTTTTGTAATTCTACCAGTGTTAATTGAAACCTGTGTAGCACTGAGACCAAGCTGAGTCACAGATAGATCATACCAGTGATTACAACCTCTTCCTTGTTTAGCTTTAGTCTGTCTATGAATTCCACTCGTTGAGATGACCAATAAAAAAGTTGTGTTCTATTACAAAGAATGTTCATAAAGGGAGATAAATGAATGACAGATAATTATCAACAGCATATTGTTCCCGGGGTAGATGTGAATGTCGCAGAATGTCCATTTTTATTTATAGTCCTGTTTTCTGTTCATGCGAAGCTAAGAGAATGACTTCATTTGAATAGATACCATGATCCTTTGTAGGATTCTGTGTTTATCTCACGTAAACAAGTCTGCATCTCACTAGTAAACTAGCATGGGCTAGTGCTTTGTGGCACAGGTAATGTTTCTGTGGGCAGCTGATTGCCAATAGAGAGCTGTGATAAAATGCCCCCTCCTGCCCCCACATGCAGACGTGGAAATTTTGTGTACATGATTTATCAATGGAAAGCAAACGGTGGTCGGACCTAAAATCAAACTGTGCTGTTCAATTTAGGGGGTTTTCTATTTCTTGGCACATTCACACTGCTGGTTGTGTTAAAAGCAAGGGCCAGTGATCCTCTAGTGGGTGAAGGTGACTGCCTCTCTGTCCAAAGCTACAGGAGCTCTTTATTTACAACATTATTGCTTAAATGTGTTTGTCTTACAGAGGAGTAGTTGGGGGAGGAATGTCTGTTTCAGTACAACTGTGAATAGCGTGATTGTGTAAAACTCCTGCCCTTACCGTCTCTAAAGATGTGTGTCCTTGCTTCACCACCACCTTTTCCCCATCATCCCTCCCTCCACTCTTAAACCCCATCAGCCCTTCAGTTCAATGGGAGTGTCATAATCCAGGATTGAGGGCTATGATGTAAGCAGCCCATTCTGTGAATGACCTCAGTGGGCAGGCACCAATGGGATCGTCACTGCATTCCAAAGCTGAAATAACTCAATAAGGCTCGTCTGCAACTCTTGTTCTCCTTTGACTCTTTTGTATGTTTCCTTCCTCACTTGGCAAAAGCTTTGCCAACCCCTTGGCACATCATCTTAATATGACTTGCGTGAGGTCTTATGAACATTTCAAGGAGAATGTCTTTATTATGCTTGGGATTTATTTTGTTTATATTAACTTGAATCTCTAGTTTTTGCTGTTGCTAGAATTTTGTTGATTTTTCATAAAATACTTATTATTAATGTTGTAAGGATTCTGTAGCAAATTCTGTTTAAATGGTCATTTTTTTATAGGAGAATAGAGATCATGTTTACAAAATAATGTCCTTTTTTTCAAAACATGAGAACATTAAAAAAAAACATCTTTCATAAAATTTTGCATTCCATGTTACTGAATGAAACATTATTCCCCCAAAGCTTCTTAAGGGTTAATGTGGCGTGGCTGTAGGTAGAGTGACTACACTTAATTAGCTGTAGATTGACTATAAATGAGTGTGTAAATATGTTTGGGATTGACAATCAATCCATCACGACTCTAAACAGGATAAAACATTAGGCAGTTACTAAGGATGAACGAAGAAAAGGGTGTGTCAAGTATGTCTTTGTTTTGTACAAGTGACCACAGAATTATCAGGGACAGTTATTCCTACCGATTATCTGTTCTCTCTGCACCACTTGGTACTGAGTTTAGTTTATCAAGGGAACTCGAGGCTTTTATTTATCTTGGTCTTGGAGGATTTAAAATCAGCTGATGTACGTTAGAGGCTTATGGGGAAAAGGCCTCAAGCACCAAGTTAATTGTCTTAAGTTTGCCTTGTTGAGGTCACAAGAACTTCACATGGCTTAGACCAAGTTTAGACCTGTTTCCTCCCTCAAGCCCAGTCTCAAACATGTCTTTGTTTTTAACATCATGTGGTGGGATGTAGGTTAGATTACTTTTTATAATAAAAAATGTTTGTGTAATGAACAGTGTATGCAGTTTATCAACCAGACTCGAGGCCTGTGCGTTCTGTTAACAGGAAAGTCTTCTGCAGTGGAAAAACATGCATTTGTCCATAAGTGACATGATGTGTCTACACTTATTGCATTGCAAAAGCAGCATTGTAGGCTCCAAAACAGTGGAACCATTACCTGGCTTTACAAGAAATCATCTCCTTTTCGCATTTCAATTCCAGTTTAATCAAAAACATGTCCACCTTTAAGGTTTCATATTAAGAGTTATATTAAAATCTCTGTAAAATGTAATTTTACCTATAAATACAATGACCACAGACATGCAGCAGCTCTTTAGGCCACCACTGCTGCTGTCTTTGTCACCTGGATGTTAACTTCTAATAGAACAGGTCTCAGAGCAAACATCATGCTTCTGTTTGAGTAGCTTATTTAACCAACAGGCTAGCACACTGCATGCTTCCTATGTGTTTTCTAACAAGCAAGCCACAAGCCCAAAAAGATCAGTGCTTAACTGTTTGAATAATGCTAGATTAATCAGCTTAATTGGCCATCCCTAAATCTCAGTGGAACAATACAGCTTTTTTTGGTGGGGCGATGGGAGGTCCTAAGATTTTTCTTTTTTCTTTTTAGGTCTGTGTCAGATTCATGACTTTAAATTGCTGGATTTTTCCAATACCATTAACACGTGTTCTTATAATGATGAAACCTGTAGCCTACTTTCTAATTGGCAGGGTTTTTTACTTATGCCAATCTCTATAAAAGGGGAGACTGGCACATTAAACTGATGAAGGAGGGGAAAAAAATCTTAAATCTGAGGCTTAGGCTCAGAGTTATCGAGGCAGGACCAGTACCTCAGATCATTATTGGAAAGACTGCACACTCGGGTGTGCCACCATCTGAGCGTTCAAACACAGACCTGGGCTCTGTGTCAGCTTCAGATTCCTGGCTCATTGTTTTTCAGTTAAGCTCTGTGGCGTTCATTTCGGCAGTACGGTGTTGGCGTGTAACTCTAAGCAGTTGATGTTAAAACTTCTACTGAATCTTTAAACTGTAAATGCCAAATTTTATAGATTTTTTTTTTTTTATCCCTGATTTTCTGCATTAATGATTTTATTTTACATATTAAAAAAGCATCAAGGCCAGATTGTCTGTTTTTTTTATATATTAGTACAATAGGCAGTCTATTAGCAAATCCTGTATACTGTGCAGCCATAACATTTCAATGCAAAACATTTAAACCTAATATTATGTAATTTCCCCCTGTGCCACAGGGGCAGCTCTGTTCTTCGTGGTGTGGTTCTAAGGGATATGCTGTGGTGTCTGGTACTAGGAGGTTGGCAGCGGGTGCTGTTTGATGAAGGGTGGGGCCTCTGTGGATCGGACTTGTTTGCCCTGTGTTTCCCGTGGATGTTCATTTGCATTGGCAGTTTGGAGCCTGGGTCGGCAGTCTTGGGCTCTTTACCCACTGGGACCCGTGTGCAGCAGGCTATGGTGCACTGGGTGTTCTCGTGTCTTTCTATCAGGGGCTGCAATGGCTTTTCTTTTTTTTTCCAGCAATTTGTACTACATTGGCTTTTCTGTAAGGTCAGACTGCATGGGCATTTGGTCAAGGGTGGCACTTGGGTGCACATTATCATGTTGCAAATATTGCATATGATGGCACTTGGAGATGAGGATTGCTGCCAAATTGCAACAAGTTGAAAAGATTAAGACAATTCTACTCCTGGATCAGTGTATGTGTGCATGTCATTGTGTGTTTGTTGTCTCCGTGTATGAACGTGGCTTGTCTCTGCTTGTCCATGCATTGTACAGAGGACATCAGCAGTGAGTGCTGTGTTGGTTCAATTGATTGTTTTCTTTACAGTGCCTTCATTTTGATTAGTTGTAGGTGCATTGAGAAATAGCTTTTTTAGAAATGATGACTGGGACCAGCACGGTGTGCTGTACTAATGTGGCGCCTTTGTGTAAACAGACAGGAAAGAAGGAAAAGACAAGCTGTCTAGAGGCTGTGTGTACAGTGTTTCACCAGGTAGCGCCTTGTGAAATTATTCCACTATTTATTTTTTTTTAATTGCGAGAGCCACGTCATGTGCTCAAACAGGAAAGGTCTCAATGTTGTGGTGAAGTGAAGGTCACATCTCACTGGACTTCTGGTGCCCCCTTGTCTATTATCAGGGGTGTGAATTTAACAGATTTAGAACAGCTCTGCAGGAAAGTGCTCTCTCTCTCTCTCTCTCTCTCTCTCTTTCTCTCGCATCCTGCACATCCGTTTCCTATCCCATTCTGACGTCATGACCGGACAGGCAGTAAAACACACAAAGGCTCATCAGCCGCTTCCAGGAAAAATGAAGGCCCTTCCTTCAGATCCCCTCAGAATGTCTGTCTACATTACAGATAACATTATTTTAATATGCTCTAGTGCTCTTTTAACCTCCATCGAGTTTCTCTTCATTAGAAATTGTTGGATCTGTGACTCTGTTTAAGCAACTATTTTGTATTAAACCTGTTTACTTTGGCCTGGTTGTGGAAGGAAAGTTCACTGAGTCCCTTCCTTTGTCCCAGTGTAGAACTGATGGCCTCTCCAGTGGTGGGTTTTTGGGGGGGCGGGTAGCAGGATTTCCCTTGGTTGAGCTTAGAGACAAGAGTTTTAATCTCATGAGTTTAAAAATACACTCCCACCTATTCTGGGGATGAGGTTTGCTCTTGGTAATGGGAAAAACACATGGTGCCAATTGTTCATGTTTGAGTGATCACTACTACTGTTCCTTTTACAGCTGTATGATTGGTAACTGGTCATCTTGGTGAGTGTCTGTGGGTTTAGATCATCTCACCTAAGAGTTGAATTCCTTTACCAGATTAGAAGCAGAAGATTTCCCTCTAATGCTAATTTGGCCAATGTGAATTTTATCCTCCTAATGCAGTCTTTAGGTTTTTTTTTTATCTGACTTCCTGGACCTGTTTATAGTGAGGAGCCGTTTACAACTTGCACTTTGTCAGAGCTTGAGCTAAGAGGGATTTATCTCCCAGCTGGAACCAATACTGTCTGAAAATTGAATTCTGTTAGTGCTGGATTGGGCAGCCTTAGCATTGCTTTTACTCATTTAAATGCAATCGTTAACTAATCGTGTGTTCTAGCTCTCTCTCATGCTACCTCATCCTCTTCTTCTAATTTGTTCTCTCTCCTTCCTTACTATTTAATAGAGAGAGAGAGAGAGAGAGAGAGAGTGAAAGAGAGGGCCTCTTTCACTCTCTCTCTCTCTCTCTCTCTCTCTCTATTTCTCACTCACTCACACACACACACACACACACACACACACACACACACACACTGATTTACTCATGGGGCTAGGTAATGGTAAGGTGCTGTCTCTATGCCCTTACCCCTCTTGGCTTTCTGCACAGACCATAGCCCACCTGAAAGCAGGCACAGTGAACTTAGTCAATGTGTCATTTTCATTTTCAGTGTCCTTCTACATCAGAAGTATAATGGCACATTGAGGAAACAACATGCTTTTTTTATAATGACTGCTATACCAAATATTTCTGAAGCACTATAGATCACTATAGACTAGAGCTGTCAAACTTCCATTACAGTTGATGTTCAAGTGTGAGTCTTTTACTAGGGGTAAATATAACTCCTATTATAAACATGTCATAAAGAAATAAATGTGAGGAAATAAGTACATCTTTTGTTGAATCTTTGACATTTAATTATTTTTTTTATATAAACTATCTGGCCCAAAAAGGGTTTCAAAAGGGTTAAATTATTGGGCTGAATCAAGCTAAGGAAATGGCTAAGGAGATTTGAAATTGCTGGAACTGGGTTAAGAATCTTCAACTAGGTTGGGACTAAACAGCTGTGTGGCCATAAGAAAACCACTTGTTAGTGAGACTTATCAGGCCTTAATTTGCTAGGGAGCATAAAGAGTCTTTTTTGGAACAATAGAAAAAAAGTCATGTGATCCAGACTTAGTGTCTGGGGTGTCGGTTAAAAAGGGAATCACCTGAAGCGATGCTCCGAATCATACATGGTGGCACTGTACAAGCCTCTGGAAGCAGCATTATGATAGGGGTTGCTTCAGTTGGTCAGGTCAAACAATGTTAAGCCACAATAAAAAGAAGTCAGCTGATGACCTGAATGTACTGAATGTGACCAGGTTATCGTAAATAGAGTTTTTCTTCCCTGATAGCACAGGGCATATTGCAAGACTCAGCAGTGTGTTTTCAGCAGTTTTTTGCCGGACAGTTCACTATGAAATCGGCAACTGAAATAATCACATTATGAGCTTCAGAATCTAAATTATGTGAAAGATTCCACTCTACTGTCACAATAAATGGTGGCACTGCGTGATGACCTACTGTTTGGTTATGTATTGTAGAATGATTGTTTAAGCAGGTGTGGTGTGTCCTTTTGGTATATTGTTTAGTACAGAGTCACGAAGTTTGTGAATGAGGCTATTTCCCCAGCCTTGTTTGCTTTCCAGATTAATCATACTGAAATGCTAAAATGTAATGTGACCTTTAGCCAGTCATGCTTCAGACCCTGTGAGTAGATGATGTCCTTTGTGTCCCTGAGCACTAAAGCTGGGACTATTTTAGTCCTTCAGCAGGGCTCAAGAGGGTGCTGGTGTTTAATGACCGCTTTCACACCCAGTTTCTGAGCACCTGGTTCATACTGCAGCTGTAACAAGGTGTTAATTGCTACAGTCCAGACATAGCTCCTCCTGGGGGCTCATGAAGCGTCGGAAATGCTGAATGTGACAGGAATTCAAGCCTTTGGCAATCATGTTGTTGAATGAGAAAGTGTTCATTTTTGATTAAAACACCTGCAGTTACCTCTTTTAAGGAAAAAAAGCAATATAAGCTATAGTTAAATGTTTTCGTGGGGTTAATGATGTAAAAAAAAAAATCAACCAGTTGCATCTGTGTTTCTTCCAGAACTTTACAACCCATGTGCAAGATTTGTGTCCGTGCCTTTAAGAGGTCTAAAGGGCATGTAAACAGGAAACAGTAGTAAGGAAATAGCTCTGTGTGTTCCTTGCTGGAGGTCCTATGTTTGCACATAACAGCTGCTTCCATTCAGAGTTCTCTCAAGACAGAATAACTTGCTGTGCTGTTTTATGGCAAGTGGTGTATATGGCTCTCCTGGATCTTACTTATGCTTCTCTGGTTGCTTTTTGGAAATGTTGAACATAATCATTTGGACATACAGTCTAACCTCGTTTAACGAATGCCCCAGAATACGAACAAATCGGTTTTCGACCAAAATAAGTTGCACCAAAAAATTTTCTCCGTTCACAAGACTCTTCCTCTGAACACCAGCCAGAAACCGCGATCTCAAGCCGCGCTGACGGCTGAATAAAGGCATGAGTGCATTGCGCCTTATCAGTTTTCCTCTGTCCGTGGTGGCGGATTGCGCAAATGATAAAATAATTTTGTGCAAAGTGAATTGATGTCCAAGCCTTTGGCGAGAAGTATGACCCAAACAAAACTGTGGCGGAGAGAGTGCTACACCTTATGAGCGATAAAGGTGTTTTTTTTTTTTGTGCAGCACAGTTGCGAACGTGTGCAGCACAGAAGAAATAAATGTCCCTGGATAGATTTTTTTTTTTGGTAAAATTGGCTGCCACATATAAACCAAGAAGGCGAGAGAACCAGAACCAGAGGCCAAGAAACAAAAAAGACAAAACCCATGAAGAAGAAAGACCCAGCGTTATTATGGAAGGGGATTTTCCTTCCTAACACTAACCTCAACCCCACCCATCTTCCTCTCCTCCAGCCAGTCTCCCTAAGACAGGTGCGTTAACTGTACATGTAAAAACGAATGTTCGCTTTCTCTTGAACAGTTAGTATTTACTTTTTTTTTTTGTATAATTAAAGCTTTTTCATACTTTATTTAATTTTTTGTGATATAAACAAAATAGGTTACAAGTAAAATAGAGTTTATAGTGACGGAGAACAGGTAATTCTATGTACATGTATTCCTACGGAAAAAAACTAAATTGGTGTATGACCAGGACGTAGGAACGAATTCTTAAACCAAGCTTTCACTGTACTTGGATGCCATTGGCCAAGATAATAAGTTACATGATGGTAAAATTGCTCCTCTTTCATGTTGTTGTTTTGTAAATAATATTGGATAAGCATGTCAGCATAGTAAGCAAATTTAGGTGTAGAATTAAATTGTAAACAATTCATTTGCAAAACTAAAAGGGACATTACAGGTAACCTTTATACCGAACATTGTTCACGGGCCAGCAGGGGCAGTTTATGAGTTCTGGGATTTAAACTCATGACAATCAGATCAGTAGGCCTTAACCACTGAGCTAGCACTTCCCCTTCTTATAACCAACTATGTGGAACTCTTATCAATGCTAGAAACATGATTGTAGATTACATGTCCTCTAGAGATCAGTCACAATGTTGTAGCTTGCCTGTTTTATATCCCTACAAAGTTCTCTTATGTTTCTCCCTTACCTTTGTCATTTCATTGGCCCCGGTTGCAGGAATAATAAAATTAAAAAGTTTCAGCCTGCAAAGGGCTCTGAACCACGTTTATATATTTTGCTTCATAATTGCACAATAAAACACCAAATACGGTCTTTTTTAGTAGGCTTAACATGTCCTTCATGGAGCTCTAACAATGCTAAATAACAGCTCATTAGTTTATTGTTCTGATTACTTAACTAAAGAATCAGCTTTCCTACCACATACCGTATCGTTTACGTTCACAAACCGCATCGAAAACACTTCTGTATATTCCCTTCCATGTATTTGCATGTATTATTAATTCACTCACTTAGGCTTTTAGACTAACACTTTAAATATTTGCGTGAACTAGTCTCTTGTCTTAATTGTATGAATGCTTTTATGTTCTATGAAAGCACTTCAAATCTTATGGGTATTGCATGTGGAGTGTCGATAGCATACAGCAGGATTGTTATGCTTGGAGAGTGCAGGAAAAAGTCAGGGACATTGCTGCAGGTTTAGCTGTGATTCATCATGACTTTATGAATGTGGTAAATAGGTAAATACCAAGTATCCGAAGCTTAAAAGAGACTTGGACAATAAATGCAACACAGACGGAATTGTACCTGAGCACAGAGGAAGTTTTCTCATTGTTGGGGCATAAGCCAGCATTACTGATGCACGTGAAATCAGTTGCTCATGTACCAGTCAATTATATTATAGCTGCTATTGTATTGTGTTCATAAAAAATCAAGAGATTGTTTACAAATATTTTATACGTTTAATAATTTAATCCAGCTCTATTCATGTGCTCATTTGTAATTTCTTTATCCAAGGTGACCTCTGCCATGTAGATTTACTTTGAATTTAGATTCAGTGATCATGTTACCAGCTGAAAAATCCTACCTGATGCCACCTTTAGCGTCTGAAGAGGTTTGAAGAGGAAACACAGTGTGCTGTTGGCCAGGCCTGTCTGAAATGAACAGCACGAAGATGCAAATAGTGGCTCAGTGAAATGATTAGCATGTTGACTGGTTGCCTACTCATTTATTTAGCTCTTTACATTTTTTATACATTTTTACTTTTATTTATATACTGTACATGTGTGTGAGTGTGTGCGCATGTTTAAAAAATATATATGTATGTATAGATATACTGTATATAAAAGATATGCACATCATCACACATTATTAGAATATCACATATCAATAATCATGTGGAATATCGCACAATCTTCAGTTTACATCATTAAAATATAAACCTTTTGTAATAAAAAAAAGTGGCAACATTCATAAACCACAACCTAAATCTGTCAATTCTATTCTGCCGTGTTTTTTTTTTTTGTTTGTTTGTTTTTGTTTAGACTTTTATTAGATAATGACTCATTTTGACTCTTGGTGTCTACTATTCTTAACCAAACGTTCTGAACCTAAAGTTCAGCAGAATTTCATCATTGAAAGGTTAACATAACCTCAACCAGGGGCACTGCTGTGATGTTATGCTGTCTGATTGGATCACATGTGCAAGCGTCAGTGTGGGTATTTTCCCCATTTCTTCTCAGGAAGCAAAGCAGCAGCGCTCAAAGCAGGAAGTGATAGCGGAAGTGTATGGGGACGCGTTCTTAGACGAAGTGGAGTCTTAACCTTTTATTGCGTATGTCCTTTTCTAACATTTTGTCCTATAAATGGGTCACACTAGTTACACTAGCTCACTCGGACTTAAAAGTACAATGGAAGAAAACATTGATTGAAACAAAGGAGATAAAGAACCTTTTTAATTTGAAGAACTCTTGAATCAGCGACTTTGTTGTCTTGCTCGTATATTAGGAGAAGAAAATCTCTACCTCGTGTGCTTACTTGCTCAAATGAGTCTGGAACGAAGAGCTACCATTGACAAGTTACCTAACAGGAAACAATCTCGGAGCCTGATTGATGGAGAAAGTCCTTATCGACGGAGCATCCTCAGCAGGCCCTGGCAAAAACATCGCTCCAGGTTTGCCCGCATGGAGTCCTTGGACACTCTTGAGAAAAGGATGCGGTCTAAGCAGCCTGTACTCATCCAAGATCAGATCTTTCCTAACAGGAGCTGCTACACCTTACCTGCCAACCTTCCTGATGTCAGTAGAGTCACCAGCTCAGGCATGCTACTGGAACACATTCCACCTGACCTGCCATGCTCAGCCTACAAAAGAGCACCATATTTACGGTCGGTTTCTGAACCAGGTACCAGCATTAGAACGGAACCCCAGCTTTTACAGAGGAAACAGAGTGGCCTCCCTTTTTCTGGGATACTCTTGTCCATGTCACGGCGTCTAAGTAGGATTCTGACAACTAGAGAGGAGCCAGAGTCTACAGAGACTGCAGAAGCTGGTAGGATGTTTGTGATCTCATTCCCAAGTGTGTGCCATTGGGGTTGTCACCTACATGCATGTTGACCCTTAATGTTACTTTAATAATGTTTATTGTGACTTTAATTCAGATGGTTTATTTGCCAAAGGAAAACCATTAACCCAGTTGTGACAGTATTATTAGCGTAATTCTTTTGCACAGAGATCTTTATTTGGGCATAACAATCACCGCTTGAAAGAAGATGGACTAAATTTCCTTACAAAAGATATTTATGTAGAGTATAACATTTTATTTGAAATTCTACCTCTAGCTTGTGTCATTAGTATGCTTTATCATTGGTGTTTCACTTCACTGAACTCTCTTCCTTATTTGACGACATTATTTTCCCCAAATAAACTAACTGGATTTTCCCTTTAGAATTATCAGAATGTAGAAGTTGTCCCTAGCAATATCTCTGATCTTAAGAGGTTGAAGGCTTATCCTGGGCTTGGTTGTCAGTCTGTTGGTTGACACAGGTCCTTTTCCTTCCATCCCCCATATCTGCTCATTGCTCAATTTTCCCCTTTTCTTACCCGCTGAGGGAGGAGGAAAGCTGCTCTGCTCTTTTAGTATGCAAATAAGTGTTTCAACAGGCAGACAAAGAATGAAGCCACACCACCTGAAGCATTATTATCTTTACAATGACTGGTCAGCAGAAGTCATGAGAAATCTCAAAACTCTGCTTTTCAAAAGAGAGGCATCACCCTGAGGATGCTGAGAGGAAGTTTAGAGAAAGGCTGGATGTGAAAGTGTTACTCAAGGTTTTTTATGGGCTTATAGACACATTAAGGCAGATATGCCTTTGTATAGCTTCAGGAATGTCCCTGTTTCATCCAGAAGTATATATGAAGTGCTCAAAAGTCATAAAGAGTAAATATCATCTCCTTTAACCACTTGTGTAGTTTCAAGCTATATAAAAATAGTCACAACATGCAAAACCCTTTTGACTTGGTGCCAGAATTCACTGATTCCTGATTGTGGAAACTGGGGGGTGGAGACATACACATTCCTACTCTGGGGGGAAATGAAAAGCTAGAGACATGCAAATCAGCCGGACATATTTAAATATTGAACAATATTGCTGGTGAGGTGTTGACTTGAAAGGGAAAGAAAAGAGCACTTTCTTTAGCCACCCAGTCCAGAGCATGGAGGACGTATATCCTGTGCAGGAGTGCAGTTTACTTAGCATAACACGTTTCTCTGTCTATGAAATGTATAACTGACTGACTTGTGGTCAATCTCAGATTGAGATTCATTTAAATACATTCAGTGAGTGTAGTCAGAGGAGAATGGCCATAGGAGTTTGGAGGGGGGAAAAAAGCAAAGTCACTTAAATAACTTTTCTTTGCAACCACAGGGAACCACTTCATGTATTCTAGTCACCATGAGGCAGATGGGCTACGACATCATAAGAACACATAAGGGTCCAATCCTCACATTTATTTTATAAATGAATGATACCAAAATCTAGGTAAACAAAATAAAAACAAAAATGAAAAGCAATAAATGTTATTGCTTTACCTGTACATTATACAGTGTTTAAACCCAAATGCGGTCTTAATTACATTACTGCAGTAGCGGCTTTACATTTTTAGCTTAGCATAATAAATTGAATGTCATCAAAGGCTCCAATGCAGTTAATGATAAATATATTATATTATATCATGTCAATTGTTTGAAGCCTTCTGCCAGTTGATTACCATTTCTGTTTTCTTGAGATTTTAACACTGGCTTTGAGTTGGATCACATCACCTGTTGTTATTGCACCACAGTGTCAACCATATTAGCCAAAGCACCCAGTTGAAAACCAAACCCATTTAAATGTTTTGCTTCTCAGTTGTGGAACTAGCAGTGTTCTCACCCTGTGTATCAGAAATATAACCCACGCACCCCTGGTTGTTTCCCCCCATTTCTTACAAAGGGTAGGCTGCAACAAATTGGTAAAGAGTGCCTAAAACGTACTTTTTAATATTTTTTGAACACCAACCAATAATTCATAGTGCACAAATACATAGTGTACTAAAAGCATGTAAAATAAACTGCTTAAGAAACAGGCATTGATATGTTTACAGCATGTTACATAAAACGGTTTTGATCTCAATAGCTAGATATTTCTATTTATGACATCTATAGTAGTAAATATTTATGTAACTCTTCAGTTAACCTTGTATTAAGCCGTAAAAATTAGGGTTAGGGTGTGGCCAATTTGAGTGACAGCTGCAGGACTGTTGTCAACTCTAGCTGGCTCCTATGCATCATTTTAGCTAACCAGCTAACTGGAATCATTGTAGTTTAACTTACAAAAAGACATGTAGGAGTTGACATGGGATGACAGGTGTGAGGTGGACGATGGAAAGTAACATTGGCCTAAAAAAATAACAGTAAAAGCTAAGCTTAAGGCTAAACTTGAAATAGCTAGCATGTGGTAATTGAAGTAACTTTGCATGTTTCAACAAAAGCCAGGCTCCATTTGATTGACTTATTTGCCCATTAATGGAATAACCGGGTTTTGGGCTGGAGTCTGCTCCCGCCAAGATGGCACTGACCAGAGCTTCTACATTTGAGCTTTAAAACCGCTCCTTAGAAAACCCATGGGTGCTGTCACAGTCTGTTTGTCCAGTTACAACATTATTTAACGCATCATCTGTGCGGAAATTTTAATCGACTCTTTAATCCAACCCAGATATTACTAGTAGTGGTGTTGTCTTTCTAGTTTGGGAGTAAGACAACACTACTTCTACCACTACTGTTAATCATGACTAAAGGAGGTCATAATTCAGTTTTTACTTGCTTTCTTCAGATCCTTGGTTGTACCTAATTAATCATAAAGACATCATAGGTTTATACCAGAGGTATTCTTAGCAATATTCTCATACATGGGTAATAGTAGGTCTTGATAGTCTGCAGTACTAGAGAGCAAATCAGCTGCCTGCCGAAACCCACATTAAAACCCAGTCATGGAAGCACTTTAATAAAAAAACACAACTGATAACGTTCTGATAACGCATCTTAAACATAGCT